>NC_056735.1:1481888683-1482056183 GCF_019279795.1 Protopterus annectens | reverse complement strand
ACTGAATAAGATTACAACCTATGTCTTTTTTTACCTGTATCTATTGGGGCTTTTCCTCTTTTTCTGTCTGTGCCCAGTCAGACTATCCTGGCAAACAAATGTCAAATAAATAAATGCATGTATATATATATATATATATATATATATATGTGTGTGTGTGTGTGTGTATATACACACACACACACACACACACACACACACACACACACACACACACACACACACACACACATATATATATATATATATATATATATATATATATATGTGTGTGTATATATATATATATATGAATATATGGGTCTACGTTAGATGATTGACTTTCTCGAAACTTGAAAAAAATTTCGAAGAGACCATAAGATAGAGATTCCAAAAACTCGAATATCAAAAAAAAAAAAAAAAAAAATCTACCTTTTTTACATTTTTGCAAGGAAGGCAAGCTCCCTGTACCCCCTACACCCCTGCAAATTATATATACCATCTCCGAGATCTCACTACAGTGAAGATAAGGATAAATTTCCCAATCCCGAGATCTCACTACAGTGAGGATAAGGATAAATTTCCCAATCCTCGCTGTACAACAATCTCCATTCAAAAGCTTTGAGTTTTCAAATACTCAGTCAGATGGTCGGAATCATATGGAGTTTGAGTTTCTGAATCCTTGATCTACTGATAGGGACCCATACATACATACATACATATATATATATATATATATATATATATATATATATATATATATACAGAAGGAAGAAACTGTTGTAAAAGAGAGTAAAATCCCATGAGAGAGTGGAGGAGCTCCCTGGTCAGCCTCAGTAAGAAGCTGAGATCCCTTATAAGATCCTCAAAAGCTAGCTACAAAAACAAAATCGCCACTAAATCCAAGGACAACCACAAAGCATTCTATAGCATGTCAAGAATCTAGATGGCAATACACAGACCTGCTCTGAGATGCAGCACAAAGGCATGAAAATTACAGAACCAACTGATATTGCCAACATCCTGGCAGATTGGTTCAGTGCTAACTTTACCCCCCTCTTACCCCCTAAAGGTCCCATATCTATACAGGAAGAATGCAGAGTCCCTGTAATCACAACTACGTGGGTAAGAGCTGCACTCTCTAAAGCCAAAAACACAGCATCCATGGGACCGGACAACATCCCAGGCTGCGTTTCACATGAACTTCAGAATGAACTGGCTCCCCACTTAAGCACCATGTTCAATAATAGCCTCGCATCAGGCTTTGTGCCCACTGAATAGTGCACAGCAACAGTTATCCCTCTCCACAAAGGGGGAGCCACCACTGATCCCGGGAATTATCAACCTATTAGCCTGACAAGCCTGGTCTGCAAGGCCATGGAACGTTTGATCATGGAACTCATAAGCAAAGACATTGGTAATCTCCAAACTCTGGATCCCACCCAGTTCGGGTTTGTGAAAGGCAGATCATGCCTCCTGAACCTGATCGACTTCTTTGAGGCAGTCACCAAAGCCGTGGATAAGGGTAAGGTGGTTCACACAGCCTATCTTGACCTTGCCAAGGATTTCGACACCATCCCCCATTCAGGAATTATAGCTAAACTCACTAAACTAGGTATAAATCCCTATGTCACAAGATGGGTTGCCAACTGGCTCACTGACAGAAACCACACTGTAAAAGTTGCAGACTCCAAATCTGACCTCAAAGCAGTGACAAGTGGAGTACCACAGGGTTCCTTCCTGGGACCTCTCCTGTTTGGTATCTACTTCTCTGAAGTACAGGCTAACACACAAGGCCTCTGGCTAACGAAGTTCGTAGATGACTGCAAACTAGGAGCCATAGTCAAGTCCCCAAATGATGTGGACATCCTACAGAAGGGCCTCACTGAGACAGATGACTGGTGTCAGAGCCATGGCCTCAAGCTCAATGCCAAAAAGTGCAGTGTCATCCCCTTTGGTAAAAACTCTGTACCCATGAACTACCACATAGGCAGCAATCTACTTCACACCAAATGCATGATAAGAGACCTTGGGACCCAGGTGGACAGCAGACTCTCCTTTGATAGTCACATTGCCACAGTAGTCAGGAAGTCCTTCTACGTGGCACACCTCATCATAAAAGGATTCTCATCCAGGAAAAAAGAGGTCACTGTTCCCCTCTACTCATCACTCATTAGACCCATTATAGAGTACAACGCTCCTTTTGGAATGTACCTCACAAGACATCTGCAGCAGCTGGAAAGGCCACAGAAGTACCTCACAAAGAGGATTACTGGCCTCAAACAAATGCCCTGCACTGACCGCCTCAAAAAACTCCAGCTTTACTCCGTAGCATATCGCCTACTCCGAGGTGATCTCTTCCTAACATATAAAGCTATGTCAAACCCAGAGCTGTTGGACATGCTACACCTAAAGAAATCCCATTCCCTCCAAGCTACATGCTCTAGGGACCTAAACCTTATCACCACAATAAACAGGACATGCTGGAGGGATAGATTCCTGTCCCAGAGACTTCCTATACTCTGGAACAAGCTACTCATCTATGTCAAGCAAAGTTCTTCATTAGCACTCTTCAAGAAAAATCTTGATGAGTGGATGGGAAAATAGGAAATACACCCCGGGGATCACTTCTGTGTCTCTGCTGGACAGTGGCACAGGAAAATAACTTTCTTGGGTGGCGTAAGCTATGGAACCTTGCTGGCTAGGCTTACGTAGGCCCTTGGGCCGATAGCCTAGTACCTACCTATGAACCTATGTATACACACACACACACACACACACACACACACACACACACACACACACACACACACACACACACACACACTCACACACACATGTATATATATACATACAGTATACAAGTTACCTACAAATGGTTGAATTCACCTTATCAGAAAAAAAAGGCTTTACAGCTAATCAAAAGTCAGCTTTTCGAAGAGGGTCTATATCACATTGTCAAACTCTTAAAAGTTTGAATGTCATATGGTTGACACCATATGATCGAACTTTTAAAAGTTCGAATGTTTCAATGGAGATCTCCGTACAGTGCGGAATAGGGAGATTTCCCTTTTCTGCACTGTAGTGCAATCTCGGAGTTGGTATATTTAAAGAGCGGGGATGTGGGGCAGCTTGCCCCCCTGCTTAAACCGTTCAGGTAGGTTTTTTCTTTGGTTTATTTTTTTTTTTATTACATTTTCGAACTTTTGAAAGTTCGATCATATGGTGTCGACCATGTGACATTCGAACTTCTAAAAGTTTGATTATGTAATATAGACGCTTTCGAAGATACTATCTTTTTTTGTGGGATCACAGTATAGTGGGTATCGGGGAATTTCCCCAATCTAGTGCAGTCTTGAAGTTGCTGTATATAATTTACAGGAGTTGTGGAGGAAAAAATGTTTTTCTTTCTTTCTTTTTTCTCAAGATGCAGCTGATTGACCAGTTGTGTTTGATCAGTTACTGTTCAACATTTTTCCTTTTTAATGTATATACATACACACACACACACACACACACACACGTGTGTGTGTGTGTGTGTGTGTGTGTGTGTGTGTGTGTGTATGGATGTTTCAGTTCTACAGGAATGATTATTTTTGATATCAGCATACGAATTATTAAAACAGACCATTGTCAAAACATCTTATGTAAGATCCGTGTCAAAGATCACTTTGTATTCTTATTAAAAATAATAAAACAGGATTCAAGCTGGTAATGATTGTTTAAACCATAGTTAAATAAGTAAAAACAAGAGATGGGTGCTTTCACTCTTGTCAGAACTTCATCAGCTCTAAGTTATACATACGATTAGCAAGCAATACATGCTTTTCTAGTTTTCATATACAAAGCTGTGTAAATTACAGCAAAGGCTTTAATCCAAGAGCAACTGAACAAATTACATTCAACGATAGTTACTGGAATAATGGTACATACATAATTTGCATCTTTGTTATGATTGGTGCTTTTTACTCTTTATCTCATTCAAGCCTATAGCACATTTTTTGTATACTTCCATTTAACACCCATAGCTCCTTAAGGTGTCTGACTTCTTTAATGAAGCAATATACCAGACAATGATGGTAATATTAGAGAGGGAATGAGTAATTAACAAAATTACACTAAGAGTTTTATCCTAGGGTGTCCTACAGTACTGAAATGAATCACTGTTTACCAGTTATTCATATATATATATATATATATATATATATATATTTTTTTTTTTTTTTTTTTCACGTTTTAATACATACTGTTGAGGGGGGTATACTGTGGAATTCCATGGTGGGAAGAAAAAAATTCATTGTCAATGTCCATTTGTATCACAGTGTACTGGAGATATTGCTAGTTGTTTATTAGTTATGAAAATAAGCAATATTTCCATATGTACTTAATACTTCAAAAAACAAGCAACTTGCAAACTATTGCATGGCATTAGGTGAAACCTTCGATGTTACTGAATAAAACTGTCATTGATATTTGTACTGTATGTTGCACATCTTGAGTGATAATAGTGTTATTTATTATATTATACGATCAAGCATAAGTTTTCATATTTCTGTAAATATCTCAATAAACATGCACTCTGAGAGGAATTACTTGCTGTTATGTAAAAGGTTATGTCTAGTTAACAAAAGTATTCTAACAGGACAGGTCTAAGTCATACAGTTTCCACAATATGATGATTTGTTTGCGATAGTTTAGCAAAAAATATAATTCCGGGCTTGCATGCACTGTATTCTATTCTATTATGTTATATTATTTATGGAAAGACTGAGTGCACTTCACTGTAAAGAATGCTTCTTACTGATAACATTGCTATTTGTACAGTTTTAATAGCTTTTATTGTTCACAAAATATTTACATTTGTTTATCTTATAGTTTTTAAGTTGATTTTTCAGAAAATGCTCTGGAATGCAAAGATGTGTGTTGGCTGCTAGTTTTGTGACGTTCCACACCACATAGGTATTAATGAGTTATCTGTGTATCTTATATACTGTATAACGAGTTGATCAGTGTACTAGCTATAATGCCAAGTACAATGTAAACATTTAGTCCTGCATTTTGTTACATGAATAAATTACATAAAACAGATAACAGTGAGACTGTACCATTTCTTCAGTGAAAAAACATACTCTCCGTGCTGAGCTACTGTGGGTAACCTTGGTGTGTCTGAGGTTCAAATATTCTGCATAAGGAACCTAATTCTAAGGGAGCTTGTTATAATAATGACAGGAACAGTGCAACTTGTCATAATGCAGGAACAATGTAACTTGTCAGTTATAATAATGATAGGAATAGTGTAACTTGTCATAATAATGACAGGAACAGTGTAACTTGTCATAATGCAGGAACAATGTAACTTGTCAGTTATAATAATGACAGGAATAGTGTAACTTGTCAGTTATAATAATGACAGGAATAGTGTAACGTGTCATAATGACAGGAACAGTGTAACTTGTCATAATAATGATGGGAACAGTGTAATTTGTCATAACAATGGCAGGAAGAGTGTAACTTGTCATAATAATTACCGGAACAGTGTAACTTGTCATAATAATGACAGGAATAATTAACTTGTCATAATAACGACAGCAAGACTTTGGTCTTCTGGGTCACAGTCAGGCCTTTAGCCTTCTGTGCCACAGAGCTGGCTTCACTGCGGGTAAAGGTAACAGAGGCCAGTGGCTGCAAATAAATGCAGAAAAAACTGGCCTAGCTATGACAAAGGTAACCACGGTTTGAGTAGTAGACCCAGCACCCAGGGAATCAGATGAGAATTAAATAGCCAATGACCAGCGGACCTATCTTGAGGAAAGGGGGGGCATTGAGTTTTCATCACAGGAGTATCCCCTCATGGTAACCAGAGGAGGTATTCCCATACATGGAAGTGTTTGGCTATACCTGTATGAAGGTGGTATAATGTAAGATGTCACTGAGGCGCCACGTGCACCACTGGGGCAGGATATGAGTGCACAGCTCATTCTGCATACAGCACCAGTCTCAGGAATAGTAACATTAATGAAAAAAAAAACATTTTTGCCAGTTATGGATTTTCCCCAGCTACTGCTTGGCTCTTCCATTATTCTGGCAATAGGTATCATAGAAAGGCTAGTTCCTCCCATATGGTGGTGTACAGCTACATCTCTAAGTGGGATGGGAATTAATAGATTGTCAGGATACTGGAGGGAAGGTTACATGGCTAAGACAGTGAATGTATAAACAGAGCTGTAGGAGCCTTTACTTTCCTTTATGTCACATCTGCTCTCAAAGGGTTAGAGGCAGAGCTTATCATTCCAGGGTAGCAGAGACAGAATATAAACTTCACAGTACCACACCTATAGGTATGCTTTCAAGTGATATAAAAAGCACTGCAAAAACACAGAATGTGTAACTTACCAAAACATGCATTTTAAACAACTGTGAAGAAAGCTAGCTTCCATCACAAACAAAGACATAGTTAGACCTGGTTTAAATATTTCCACTAAAAGGGCCACCGACAGAGTTTGATGCAAGATGTTCCAATGAACCTAACCTGCTGTTTGAAGTTCCAGCACTGATAGTTTGCTTGCTATGTCCTGAGAGCAATCATGAGGTTAACCTCATCAAAATGCAGACAGTATCACTTGCATACTTCCCTCATTTAATGGTTTGACTTTGTGACATCTGTATGTATGTTTGTTTATATGAGTCTTTCTTTTAATATGCCACTTTGTACTTAACTGGTTCAAATCTGAAAATAGGCCACCCTTGTTTAGTATACCTTTCTAGTTCTCAAAAGGCAATAAATGAACAAATACACATTTGAAAAAGATTGTATAATTTACTGAAAACCTTAGAAGGTCAGAAACAAGCTGTAAGAGGGATATGCAACTTTAGTGACAATAGAAGTACGTGAATGTACTGTAGAAAGATGTGACACATCTGCAGAGTTATGGAAATAAACATTAGATTAGCCTTTACTTCATAAGCAATAGCAAACAGATTTGAAACTGACAATGAGTCCTTTGTATCCTGGAATGACAGTAAATAAGTCAGCTTGTACACAGTAGGGCCCTGTAATCCCCACCTTGAATACTGATTTTCCACAAGAAATTAATCCAACAAATAACGATGTTGGATTAATGTGCAGCCCCCACTTAGAAGCATTACATATGTGTAACAAAGAATGTTACATTTCTATGTGAAGCATACACTCCTTCTATCTTTTGCGTCACCTCTAGACATAAACATCATTTGGTAACGAAGTTAACTTGCAATATATATCGTATGTGTCATGTCCGTGGTATCATGAACTGTGTTATTCGCACCTTCATTATGATCAAGCTGTAAACTGTTTGTTTCCATTATTTTATCTGCCACTCAGTTCTGTTAGGCCTTTTGTCTCTCTCACATTCCAAGGTTGTAAGCCCAGCATTTTTGAAAGTGTAGGGTGGTAAAAAGAAACAAATGAAACAGCATTCTTGTAGATGATTAGTATACCGTTTACATAGGATACAAACAATGTAACTTCAGTTTGGAGGGTGGGACTCACAATAATCAGGAAGCGGAAGAATGTGTGGCTGGCTAAGTCAGACATCCAGGCATTTCTTATCACTCTATGGGTGTATTCCATCAACTGTTCTTACGCTGCTTTTCCTGACACTGCACCTCAGATTCTGTAAATGAAGTCATTATTTGCTTTCTTTTTCTCGCATGTGTGCTCGATTTCATTCATTGTATGCATTTTACATATGAAGAGCACTGGTGGTGCGTAATACATTTCTTTCTGTTAAATTGCCTTGTACTAAGCGAGTGAGTTTGCCTTTCTGTGAAGAGGACCTGATCAGTGTCTGTTCTTCTCCTTTAAATTCTCCTACATTTTGGTGTAGTTCAGCAATTGTCAAAAAAACTAACACAAAATGAAACTCACTTGCTGTGTCTAAGAGAAGCAGTCCAATAAAAAGGTAAAAAGACACAGAAACGGCTGGTATCTCCAGATCATATCTTTACTTCAGTGCACCAAATGTAACAAAAGCGCTTTCACCATACAGGCATCATCAGGTGTATCAGAAGCACTAATCAGTACACACCTTTATATCAATTAAAACAATTCTAAAAAGTCACATGATACAAATATAAACAAACAGTACAACATATCTCATTATAAAACACATATATAAATACTAAGAAAACTATAATCCAAAAAAGAAAGCTGAGGTAAGGCTCCAGTGTCCAAATGAATGCAGAAACCAGTCTTTAGGCGTTGTATAAAATGAAGTCTTCTTTAATGTCACACAAGCGCTTTCACACAATGCTTCTTCAGGTGTATAAGTAACATAATTAACCACACCTATTTATATATCTAATTTAGTCACAAGACCTAACAATCAATTGAAATTAAAGTTATACAGTCACACAATAGATTAAAAATAAATGTATATGAAAGTGCTAGCATCAACTATCTTATTTGTTTATTAAAAAAAAAATAAAAAAATATATATATATATATGTATATATATATATATATATATATATATATATATATATATATATACATATAAAAATTATTCTAAAATATAGAGCATTTAAATGCTCATATATATATATATAAACCTTACTTATTAAATAAAAATATATATATAAGAATATAAAAACTGAACTGAAGAGATAGAGGCCAAATGGATAGTTATGTTGAGAGCTAATTTTGGCCATGGACTCAATGATAGCATGCCCATTAAACCCATTTTGAGAAAAGGGGGCTACGTAGATAGATATGATATTAGGATTGCTATGTTTTTATATTCTTATATATGTATTTTTATTTAATAAGTAAGGTTTATATATATATGAACATTTAAATGCTCTATATTTTAGAATAATTTTTATATGTATATATATATATATATATATATATATATATATATTTTTAATAAACAAATAAGATAGTTGATGCTAGCACTTTCATATACATTTATTTTTAATCTATTGTGTGACTGTATAACTTTAATTTCAATTGATTGTTAGGTCTTGTGACCAAATTAGATATATAAATAGGTGTGGTTAATAATGTTACTTATACACCTGAAGAAGCATTGTGTGAAAGCGCTTGTGTGACATTAAAGAAGACTTCATTTTATACAACGCCTAAAGACTGGTTTCTGCATTCATTTGGACACTGAGCCTCAACTTTCTTTGGATTTTTGTTTGTATCGAGCTTTTCAGCAGAGGTATGTGGTGGTTATTGGGCAGTTTTTGTATTGTTTCACTAAGAAAACTATATTTTATTATAATAAAAATCAACATCTTCCAATAAAAATACAATATAGAAAGAAATATAAGCCTTTATGTGTGTATGCATCTATCTTTTAATGGACCTCAGCTTTAACTTGGGTTTCAGGGGTACTGTTATTCTCTTGGTCACCACATTTTTTATAGTTTATGTGCTTCGGCATTACAACCCAAATATAGATATTTGGCTATACTCTTAGCTAGGTAAGGTTAATATTTGACTTTTTACTCAACATATGTTGAGCTCAGTTTATATTCATAGGGTGTTTTCAATAATTGCATAACTGAAGCTTAAAATTTACATTTTTTTTTATTGACAATGGGTATCCATCTAGTTGGTGGTGCTTTGTATCATTAGTTATATGGCATTTGTGTTTTTCACTATTGTTATGAAAAGCTGTGCTTAGTTCATATTATATTTCAACATTCATATTATTTGAACTGATGTCTAGTATTTTTAACATATTAGGTAGATGGCTTATTTCTATTTAAAATTGATAATCTGGGGAGCTGGATGTCTTATAGTTGGCAACAATACATTTATGGCTTTGTTTTGTTACTAGGGCTCATACAAGATATACAAATCACCATTGTGTTTAACACCAGGTGTGACATTTCTTTATAGCAATTCAAGTAGGTTCATTATATATATATATATATATTAAATTATCCACTTCTATAACTGTAACTATCAATGTTGTCATGAAAACAATTAAAAGTGAATAATTGACCTAACATGAAATGATAAAGGGTTCCTTCGACTTCTTATCATTCGAAGCATGGCTAACACACAAGGACTCTGGCTAATGAAGTTCTGAGATGACTGCAAACTAGAGCCATAGTCAAGTCCCCAAATGATGTGGACATCCTACAGAAGGGCCTCACTGAGACAGATGCCTGGTGTCAGAGCCATGGCCTCAAGCTCAATGCCAAAAGTGCAGTGTCATCCTTTGGTAAAAACTCTGTACCCATGAACTACCACATAGGCAGCAATCTACTTAACACCAAATGCATGATAAGAGACCTTGGGACCCAGGTGGACAGTAGACTCTCCTTTGATAGTCACATCGCCACAGTAGTCAGGAAGTCCTTCTACGTGGCACACCTCATCATAAAAGGATTCTCATCCAGGAAAAAAGAGGTCACTGTTCCCCTCTACTCATCACTCATTAGAACCATTATAGAGTACAACGCCACTTTTAGAATGTACCTCACAAGACATCTGCAGCAGCTGGAAAGGCCACAGAAGTACCTCACAAAGAGGATTACTGGCCTCAAACAAATACCCTACACTGACCGCCTCAAAAAACTTCAGCTTTACTCCGTAGCATATCGCCTACTCCAAGGTGATCTCTGCCTAACATATAAAGCTATGTCAAACCCAGAGCTGTTGGACATGCTACACCTAAAGAAATCCTATCTCCAAGCTACATGCTCTAGGACCTAAACCTTGTCACCACAATAAACAGGACATGCTGGAGGGATAGATTCCTGTCCGAGAGACTTCCTATACTCTGGAACAAGCTACTCATCTATGTCAAGCAAAGTTCTTTCATTAGCACTCTTCAAGAAAAATCTGATGAGTGGATGGAAAATAGGAAATACACCTCGGGATCACTTCATGTCTCTGCTGGACAGTGGCACAGGAAAATAACTTTCTTGGGTGGCGAAGCTATGGAACCTGTTGGTTAGGGCTTACTGTGAGGCCCTGGGCCGATAGCCTAGTACCTACCTATGAACCTATGTACACACATACACACACACACACACACACACACACACACACACACACACACACACACACACACACACACACACACACACATATGTATATATACATACAGTATACAAGTTACCTACAAATGGTTGAATTCACCTTATCAGAAAAAAAAGGCTTTACAGCTAATCAAAAGTCAGCTTTTCGAAGAGGGTCTATATCACGTTGTCAAACTCTTAAAAGTTTGAATGTCATATGGTCGACACCATATGATCGAACTTTTAAAAGTTCGAATAGCCAATGGAGATCTCCGACAGTGCGAATAGGGAGATTTCTTTCTGCACTGTAGTGCATCTCGAGTTGGTATATTTAAAGAGCTGGGATGTGGGGCGCTTGCCCCTGCTTAAACCATTCAGGTAGGTTTTTCTTTGGTTTATTTTTTTTTTTATTACATTTTCGAACTTTTGAAAGTTCGATCATATGGTGTCGACCATATGACATTCGAACTTTTAAAAGTTTGATTATGTAATATAGACGGTTTCGAAGATACTATCTTTTTTTTTTGTGGGATCACAGTATAGTGGGTATCGGGGAATTTCCCCAATCTAATGCATTCTTGAAGTTGCTGTATATAATTTACAGGAGTTGTGGAGGAAAAAATGTTTTTCTTTCTTTCTTTTTTCTCAAGATGCAGCTGATTGACCAGTTGTGTTTGATCAGTTACTGTTCAACATTCTTCCTTTTTAATGTATATGCATACACACACACACACACACACACACACACACACACATGCACACACACACACACACACACACACACACACACACACACACGTGTGTGTATGTATGTTTCATTGATATTAGCATACAAATTATTAAAGCAGACCATTGTCAAAACATCTTATGTAAGATCCGTGTCAAAGATCACTTTGTATTCTTATTAAAAATAATAAAACAGGATTCAAGCTGGTAATGATTGTTTAAACCATAGTTAACTAAGTAAAAACAAGAGATGGGTGCTTTCACTCTTGTCAGAACTTCATCAGCTCTAAGTTATACATACGATTAACAAGCAATACATGCTTTTCTAGTTTTCATATACAAAGCTGTGTAAATTACAGCAAAGGCTTTAATCCAAGAGCAACTGAACAAATTACATTCAACGATAGTTACTGGAATAATGGTACATACATAATTTGCATCTTTGTTATGATTGGTGCTTTTTACTCTTTATCTCATTCAAGCTTATAGCACATTTTTGTATGCTTCCATTTAACACCCATAGCTCCTTAAGGTGTCTGACTTCTTTAATGAAGCAATATACCAGACAATGATGGCAATATTAGAGAGGGAATGAGTAATTAACAAAATTAGACTAAGAGTTTTATCCTAGGGTGTCCTACAGTACTGAAATTAATCACTGTTTACCAGTTTCATATATATATATATATATATATATATATATATATTTTTTTTTTTTTTTTTCACGTTTTAATACATACTGTTGAGGGGGGTATACTGTGAAATTCCATGGTGGGAAGAAGAAAATTCATTGTCAATGTCCATTTGTATCACAGTGTACTGGAGATATTGCTAGTTGTTTATTAGTTATGAAAATAAGCAATATTTCCATATGTACTTAATACTTCAAAAAACAAGCAACTTGCAAACTATTGCATGGCATTAGGTGAAACCTTAGATGCTACTAAATAAAACTGTCATTGATATTTGTACTGTATGTTGCACATCTTGAGTGATAATAGTGTTATTTATTATATTATATGATCAAGCATAAGTTTTCATATTTCTGTAAATATCTCAACAAACATGCACTCTGAGAGGAATTACTTGCTGTTATGTGAAAGGTTATGTCTAGTTAACAAAAGTGTTCTAACAGGACAGGTCTAAGTCATACAGTTTCCACAATATGATGATTTGTTTGCGAGTAGCAAAAAATATAATTCCGGGCTTGTATTCACTGTATTCTGTTCTATTATGTTATATTATTTATGGAAAGACTGAGTGCACTTCACTGTAAAGAATACTTCTTACTGATAACATTGCTATTTGTACAGTTTTAATAGCTTTTATTGTTCACAAAATATTTACATTTGTTTATCTTATAGTTTTTAAGTTGATTTTTCAGAAAATGCTCTGGAATGCAAAGATGTGTGTTGGCTGCTAATGGTGTGATGTTCCACACCACATAGGTATTAATGAGTTATCTGTGCATCTTATATACTGTATAACGAGTTGATCAGTGTACTAGCTATAATGCCAAGTACAATGTAAACATTTAGTCCTGCATTTTGTTACATGAATAAATTACATAAAACAGATAACAGTGAGATTGTACCATTTCTTCAGTGAAAAAATATACTCTCCGTGCTGAGCTACTGTGGGTAACCTTGGTGTGTCTGAGGTTCAAATATTCTGCATAAGGAACCTAATTCTAAGGGAGCTTGTTATAATAATGGCAGGAACAGTGTAACTTGTCAGTTATAATAATGATAGGAATAGTGTAACTTGTCAGTTATAATAATGACAGGAACAGTGTAACTTGTCATAATAATGACAGGAACAGTGTAATTTGTCATAATAATGACAGGAACAGTGTAACTTGTCATAATAATGACAGGAACAGTGTAATTTGTCATAATAATGCAGGAACAATGTAACTTGTCAGTTATAATAATGACAGGAATAGTGTAACTTGTCAGTTATAATAATGACAGGAATAATGTAACTTGTCATAATAATCCCCACCATGAATACTGATTTTCCACAAGAAATTGTTCCAACAAATAAGGATGTTGGATTAATGTGCAGCCCCCACTTAGAAGCATTACATATGTGTAACAAAGAATGTTACATTTCTATGTGAAGCATACACTCCTTCTATCTTTTGCTTCACCTCTAGACATAAACATCATTTGGTAACGAAGTTAACTTGCAATCTATATCGTATGTGTCATGTCCATGGTATCATGAACTGTGTTATTCGCACCTTCATTATGATCAAGCTGTAAACTGTTTGTTTCCATTATTTTATCTGCCACTCAGTTCTGTTAGGCCTTTTGTCTCTGTCACATTCCAAGGTTGTAAGCCCAGCATTTTTGAAAGTGTAGGGTGGTAAAAAGAAACAAATGAAACAGCATTCTTGTAGATGATTAGTATACCGTTTACATAGGATACAAACAATGTAACTACGGTTTGGAGGGTGGGACTCACAATAATCAGGAAGTGGAAGAATGTGCGGCTGGCTAAGTCAGACATCCAGGCATTTCTTATCACTCTATGGGTGTATTACATCAACTGTTCTTACGCTGCTTTTCCTGACACTGCACCTCAGATTCTGTAAATTAAATCATTATTTGCTTTCTTTTTCTCGCATGTGTGCTCGATTTCATTCATTGTATGCATTTTACATATGAAGAGCACTGGTGGTGCGTAATACATTTCTTTCTGTTAAATTGCCTTGTACTAAGCGAGTGAGTTTGCCTTTCTGTGAAGAGGACCTGATCAGTGTCTGTTCTTCTCCTTTAAATTCTCCTACATTTTGGTATAGTTCAGCAATTGTCAAAAAATCTAACACAAAATGAAACTCGCTGTGTCTAAGAGAAGCAGTCCAATAAAAAAGTAAAAAGACACAGAAACGGCTGGTATCTCCAGATCAAATCTTTACTTCAGTGCACCAAAAGTAACAAAAGCGCTTTCACCATACAGGCATCATCAGGTGTATCAGAAGCACTAATCAGTACACACCTTTATATCAATTAAAACAATTCTAAAAAGTCATATGATACAAATATAAACAAACAGTACAACATATCTCATTATAAAACACATCCTATGAACCTATACGTTTGGATGGGAGATCGTAAATTTACCCCTGGGATTTCTTCTGTGTCACTGCTAGACAGAGGCACGGTAAACTAACCTTAAATGGGCTATCTTCTGTGACCTACTATACAGAGGCACAGTCAACTAATCTAAGAAGGGTGGCGAAAGCCAAACACACTCTGGCTAGGCTTGTAAATGCCCTAGGGCAGATAGCCTAGTATCAACTTATGAACCGTATATAAATACTAAGAAAACTATATTTTATTATAATAAAAATCAACAACTTCCAATAAAAATACAATATAGAAAGAAATATAAGCCTTTATGTGTGTATGCATCTATCTTTTAATGGACCTCAGCTTTAACTTGGGTTTCAGTGGTACGGACTCATTGGGTCCATGCCCCGCATCCCTACTAAGTCTCACAATCCAAATTGATTCCAGATCCCCAGTCCTGCTAAGTATATCTCCTTGTCTGACATTTTCATACACTCTGGATACAGCTAAAAACTTAAATTTATGCATGGTATTTGTGTTCAAGACGTGTTTCGCGAGAGCATTGATGCTATTGCCTTTATTGATGTGATAAATATGTTCTCTTATTCGTTCTTTAAACGAATGATCTGTCTTCCCCTATATAAAACATTTTACAAATGGTGCAATAAGCCAAATATATAATGTATCACATGTAGCATCCACCTTGAATGTATATATCCTACCATTATCTGGATGCTCAAATATGGAACTGGTGTCAATATACCTTAAGGTTTATGAAACCAAGTTGCAGAAAGGTAAAATTAACAAGATTTGTCTTGACAGAACTGATTTTCAATCAAATAATGTGTTCACTTGGCCACATGATGACTTCAATAGTAGTGAACAACATTCTGTTAGTTCACCAACAGAGGGCAGTTCTACATTGCAAGCCACACATCATGAAGTATTAAACCAGCGACTAGAAGAGAGGCAGAATATGTCATCAGTACCTAATGATGTGGCTCCCATTAGGGACATGGGAGCTCAGAAGAAAGTGGTAATCACAACTGTGCAGGTACATCATAGTGCTCCATCAGATAAAACATCTAGTGTGAATGGGAACACTGGTCTGGATAATTCTTTTTGTTTATCCAGCCAATGTTCTTCTTTCGGCTTTTCCCGGTTAGGGGTCACCACAGCGGAACTCCAGTCTACTAATGACTGGCAGTAGATTTTTTACGGGTGCCTAGGTGCCAGCTCGACGCCCATTCTTCAACGAAGGCACTCCCATTCTACGCATATCTTTCGAACGCCACTTGATGGTGGGGAGGACATGCAGAATCCACACAGAAGGTGCTCCAGCCGAGAATCGAACGGGAGAACCTCTTGCTGTGAGGCAACAATGCTACCGCTGCACCACCACGGCTTATATGCAATCTACATTTTCCACTCCCGGTGAAGGAGCAGAATTATCAGCGTTTGAAAGAGCAACAGCGTAGACGCAGTCGGACTCGCAACAAGTGAAAGAAGGTACTGTGAACTTTCAGAATACGATAAAGAAGGCATTTATGAATGCAAACAGAGATGACTGATACTGAATTTATCTAATGTTGTTTTAACAGAACATGAATTGAGTATGTTAGGAAAAAGCTTGTCTTTTATTCCTACTACCAGATCAAATTATACAGACTTTATTTTTAATGTGAAATTATTTGCTAGGAATTTAGCATTGAAAGTCATGTTTAATGATTCTGAAGATACATCAGAGTATTCAGAAAATGTTTTTTTCTAAACCGAGCTTGTTCATACCAAAATCCAATCCTTTAATTGTAGCATTTGAGAAATTATGTATCCAGGACATTTATGATTTAGGCATGAGGAATGCTAGCAAATGTCAATGGTACAAAAGACGTCAGAATTTATCTAGTGAGGAATTTGTAGCCTTAAGGGATTTGGAAAACAACACCAATATTATTATTAGACCCGCAGCTAAGGGCGGGCTAATTGTGGTATTGGATAAAGTATGGTATGATGAAAAAATGAATGCATTGCTGAGTGACAATGACTTTTATGAGAAACTGTCCATAACACAGGTTAACACCATTATATTTGATGTGCAAGTATTGATCAAATGTTTGTTTGAAATGGGGTTGATTGACGTGAAGTTATTTAATTATTTCCATAACAGTAAGCCTACTATTCCTATAATACAAGACTTACCCAAAATACACAAACACAGATCTAATCCACCTCTTCGACCGATTGTATTGGGCAGGAATTGGTGTACTGAGTCACTATCTATTTATATAGAGAAGCATCTGAGACCAGGTTTGAATCAACTGGTACATGTGCTAAGAGATACTGAACATTTCCTGAGTGACTTAGATGGCTATGTCACTACTTGTAGTAATATGGACATGTTTTTTGTTACCATGGATGTAATTTCCTTGTTTACTGTCATACCTAACACTGAAGGTATTGTAAATATGAAATATTTTTTAAGAGAGCATACTGATTATAGTACTACAAAAATATAGTTATTGAGTAAACGCCTTGAAATAGTACTTGAACAGAACATCTTTTGTGTTTGGTGCACAAGCATTCAAACAATGCAATGGCATAGCTATGGGCACATCTTGTGCCAATAGTTAAGCCAATGCGGTTATGGCTGTATGGGAAACCCAACACGTCTTTCAAGGGCCTCTTTGCAAACATGTTCTATTCTACCGCAGATTTGTGGATGATATTTTTATTTTATGGCAGGGTGATTATGATACTTTCAGTACATTCATGGATTATGTGAATACAAGTACACATTTTCTTAGATTTACTTCACATTATTCACAGAACTCAGCAGAGTTTTTGGATGTGGCGGTAATAAAAGACAGCACTGGTTTTATATACTCTACGTTACACAGGAAGGACTGTCATGTCAATCATTTGTTACATAAAGATGGTTCACATCCTTTCTATGTTTTTAAAAATGTAGCTTCGAATCAGATATATAGGGCATCTAGGTTAAATGCCAGAGAATTAGATTTTTCTACGGAGGTTGATACTGTTGTTAGTAACTTAAGAGATAGAGGCTATGAGGATGAACTAATTTTTGACAGTGTAAATCGAATCACCAAGAAGAGACAAGATGAAGCTAGACCATATTTTTCATCTCGAACCAGGGTGGATGGTAGGGGCAAGAAGAGGTATGTAGACAGGAGATTGCGTTTTAAGGCAACATATACCAGTGATATTAATGATTATTTAACCATTATTAAGAAACACTGGAATGTTCTCACTACTGATGAAGGTATTTCCAGATATAGTGACACAGATCCCAAGTTTTTATTCAGCAATAATAAATCATTATGACAAAGATTGTGCTATTCCAAACACAAGTTTAAATTACAATGCCCATAGTACTAGACCATGTGGCCATTGCAATTGGTGCATATATATTGACACCAGTTCCATATTTGAGCATCCAGATAATGGTAGGATATATACATTCAAGGTGGATGCCACATGTGATACATTACACATTATATATTTGGCTTATTGCACCATTTGTAAAATGTTTTATATAGGGAAGACAGATAGTTCATTTAAAGAACGAATAAGAGAACATATTTATCACATCAATAAAGGCAATAGCATCAATGCTCTTGTGAAACATGTCTTGAACACAAATACCATGCATAAATTTAAGTTTTTAGCTGTATCCAGAGTGTATGAAAATGTCAGACAAGGAGATATATGTAGCAGGACTGAGGATCTGGAATCAACTTGGATTGTGAGACTTAGGGGGGATGCAGGGAATAGACTCAATGAGTCCGTACCACTGAAACCCAAGTTAAAGCTGAGGTCTATTAAAAGATAGATGTATACACACATAAAGGCTCATATTTCTTTCTATATTGTATTTTTATTGGACGTTGCTGATTTTTATTATAATAAAATATAGTTTTCTTAGTATTTATATATGTGTTTTATAATGAGATATGTTGTACTGTTTGTTTATATTTGTATCATATGACTTTTTAGAATTGTTTTAATTGACGTAAAGGTGTGTACTGATTAGTGCTTCTGATACACCTGATGATGCCTGTATGGTGAAAGTGCTTTTGTTACTTTTGGTGCACTGAAGTAAAGATATGATCTGGAGATACCAGCCATTTCTGTGTCTTTTTACCTTTTTATTAATAGTTCAGCAATTGTTTGAATGGGTGAGTTTGGCATAATGGTTAATGTCCTCACCTCATAAAGGCTTGATCCTTATCTTGGGTAGATAGGCTTAAATGGCCCTTTAGGGAAATTAGCCTAGTATTCACGTATTGCATTACATTTCTTCATAATTTTAGTTCAGTGACATTGTCTCGTATGCACTGAAAATAAAGTGGGATCCCACCAGACCAGGGACATCCTTATTTTTTTCTACTATCAAAACATCTTTTTCAATATAGTCAAAAAGATGGATTTTTCCATTCTTTCAGCACTTTTCTGCCTTCTGTTGCCTTGCAAGCTGGCACTTTTTATCAATGAAATTTAATTTTGACATGATTATTTTTAGGCAGAATTTTGCCCTTTTCACTGTAAATATTACTTTTTTTCTCAGCTCTTGTTAAAGTACGTTTGGCATTATCTGGTTCAGAGTTTACACCTGTTTTAAACCTTGTTTGTTTCAGCAGATTTCCACCCTCATTATTACAGATGGGCCATTCGCTTTTAATAAAGGACAGATAACAGATAGTTGTGCTTTCACAGATCTTAGAGAGAAAGAGCTTTCTTTTCCTTTATCACAAGTGCTATTAATTATGCTGTTACTGTATGACTGTTACAGTGTATATGTGTGATCTCAGTGAATCTACATTGTCCTACATAAGGTAAATCTCTTTCATGTTTCCCCTGCCCTCTACATTCTCTGAGTTGCCTGTGGTACAAAAGTCATTGTTAATTGTAGTCAGACACTATCTTAGGTGGCATACTTTGAGAATAGTTGCCTTCACATATCTGTGGCATCCATGTTTTCCAAAATTCTTCATGGTGAGTATGTTTCTGTTTTTTTCTTTGATAACTGGACCAATGAATAAACAGTATCCTCAGTTTTTCCTCCATCTTTCACAATTTTCATCAGTCCCCTTACAAAAGCCACATTTTTATGTTTCATCACAGTAACAGGATGAGATATTCATAGACATTGTATACATTGGTCTGCATGTGTTTTGCATCCTGTTGTGTATGTGATCCAGACATTAGTGCAGTTCATAGAACTGAACTAATATAAGAATGTGCACACACACACACACACACACACACACACACACACACACACACACACACACACACACACACACACACACACACACACACACACACACACACCCTCCACTACGCATACTGGTGCAAAGGGATGCATACTAAATGGCTAACTAAACAGGCACACAGTCTAAGCAAACACTGTGTACCATAGACAGTAATGTCTGACTGTGGTGTTTATTACCTCTTCTGTATATAACCACATCTTCTTTCTAATACCTGTAACATTTTGAAAGATTTATACTGTATTAAACAGAGGATCACCTCTGCTATAGAAATCCATACGTGAGTACCAGTATATTTAGTTATGTCTAATTGTTGGACAGAGCTTGGTGGACTGGTAGTGGGTTCCCTGGCCAATCACAGACCAACCTCAATATGGACAACAGCATGTACAAGTGTCTAAGAAGGTGATGGATACACTGGGAATCACAAGCACTACAGTCAAATACATCTGTTTGTATCTATGGCGACAACACTTGCTGAAATTGTAGGACAGTGATGACATATATGGCACCTGATGTAGTATTACACCCTATTCAGGACCATCAGGAGAGGAGTCACACATGTGACAGTTACTGATATAAAATAATATTCACGGTGAGTGAATTATTATGTTTTTCCACTTGTTGATTCGGTACATTATGGGGTTGGTATTATGCATGCATAAGAAACCCTGAACAGCATTGTGTAGGAAAACAAAATGTTACAGTTGTATTCTACACTGCAACACCTAACACAGATAGATAAAATGAATGCTAAACCCTTATCCAGTCCTACTGAGTCATGTGGTGTAATGATACACCTGCACACACCCCACATACTTCATAGAATCCCAACCCAGGTGACAGCTTACTTACACATAGCCTAACTTTGCTTTCTGGTTACAGTTCCTATGTTTGCAGCTCATTGTGTTCTATCAGTTGACCATGGCACTGTATGCCTTGTGGAGTAAACAGAAAATCAGTGGCATGCACACAGTGGGCAGGTGATGAAATAACAGTTGTGCACACAGTGGGCAGGTGATGAAATAACAGGTGGGAGGGCAGTACAATGAAAAGCACCAGGAGCTGCAGTGAGCTCCCTTCCATTAAAGAAGTATGCAACCAGCAGTAATGGCAGCAGTTAAGTGATGACAAGGATTGCTGTGGTGCAGAAGCCAGAACAAAGTGCTGCGTGGCTTGAAACAAGACTGTGAAGTCTCTCTCTCTCTTTAAGAATCATATGCTGTGTGTGTGTGTGTGTGTGTGTGTGTGTGTGTGTGTGTGTGTGTGTGTGTGTGTGTGTGTGTGTGTGTGTGTGTGTGTCTATGTGTGTGTGTGTCAATGTGTTTGTGTGTGTCTGTGTGTTTGTGTGTCTGTGTGTGTGTGTGTCTCTATGTGTGTGTGCGTCTGTGTGTTTGTGTGTGTCTGTCTGTGTCTGTGTGTGTGTGTGTGTCTGTGTGTGTGTGTCTCTATGTGTGTGTGTGTGTGTGTGTCTGTGTGTGAGTGTGTCTGTGTGTTTGTGTGTGTCTGTGTGTTTGTGCATGTCTCTATGTGTGTGTGTGTGTGTGTGTGTGTGTGTGTGTGTGTGTGTGTGTGTGTTTGTGCATGTCTGTGTGTGTGTGTGTGTGTGTGTGTGTGTGTGTGTGTGTGTGTGTGTGTGTGTGTGTGTGAAAGTGCATACATGCCTGTGTGTGTGTGCTTGTGCATGCGTGTGTGTGCGCGCGCACATGTATGTGCATGTGTACAAGCATGTGTGGTGTAGTGTACCTAGTGCTGTTCCATATGGGTATATGAAAGACCATATTTTCCTGGCCAAAGCTCTCATGTATGTGAACTACAGAATTACTAGAACTACTCATTGACAGGTGATCCCAAGCCCTATACACATAATAAGGAAGATACTGGTAAAAGGATTTAGTACACACATCACACAGAGAAGGCAGGCTTTTTATGATAAATAAATAACTTTCTATGGCTGACTAAACAAACATTGTTAAGTGTTTTGAAAGATGTTTATTGGAATTAATATACAATTTAGGTTTCAGACTAATAACTAATGACATTGATCAAATTGGTTTCACAAGGCAAAGATCCAGTATACGTAATTTAGTATGTTTCTTTGATCAAATACCAATGGCTTTAGATATGAGTCTGTCTCCAGGTGTGATCTTTCTGGACCTTGCTAAGGCCTTTGACTGTTTTCCATTTCATTCCATTCAGAAATCCCTACTTGAATCTAACATAAATTGTTACATTCGTAGGTATATTATGAATTGATTAATTTGTAGGCAACAATGTGTTAAAATATGCAATGCATGTTCTGATTATTTGCCTGTAATACATGGTGCATTGAAGGATTGATTTTGGGCCCAATGTTGTTTAATTATTTTTTTCTAGTATCCCACGGAACACCAAATTTTGGGTGCAAGAGTAAGCTGATGATTGTAAAATCGGCTGTAAAATACAAAATAAGTCAGATGCTGATGAACTTAATGTCTTCTTGTGTTTGATTAGCAAATGGGACATGGACGTAGGACTGAAATTTAGTTTGGGCAAGTGTACAATTATGTATTTTTCTAATAAAGGTCAAAGGTTTACTATTTATTTGACAGGCCTACCAGTTGTACAGGCCAAGCAGTATAAAGATCTAAATGTTTCTATTGTATCTGACTTATCAACATGTTAAGGCTATATGTGCTAACTAAAGACATTAGCTATATGGGTTACTTATTGAGAAATCTTGCTACTTGATGTGAGAAATGTTTGGATATGGTGTATAAAACTTACATCAAACTTATTATTGAATAGAATAATTAATTTTGTATATACGCACAGTCTGAACTAAAAATTTTAGATGGTATTCCCAAGAAATTTACTGAAAGTATTGTATCAATAAGTAACTTAGGTTATGGGAAAAGATGCAAGTATTTAAAGATGTCTTCTTTCTCTTATGGATATGTTCACGGTAAATTGATATTGGCATATAATATATTTAATGATTCCATTTTACAGCTATTCTAGAACATATAATTCTGCAATTGTTCAAAGACATTTAGAAATTATAATATGAAATTTGTAACAAAAATAGGAAGACCTAGGATTAGATCTTCACATGCCACAGTTGAAATGACCAACTTTTGTGAAGATGTCCCACATTGGTTAAGACAATCTAGAATTTTAGAGATTTTTGAATCTAATCTAGATACGAGCGCTGCTTAGTAGTCTCATCTTCCAATAAAGGAACTCCCACTTTGAAAAGAACTGAGTACTTGTCTTTATTTCCGCAGGTATCTTCTTCTTCTTTCGGCTTTCGTAATTTGGACAGTCCTATGGCCCAACATTTATTCAGCACATGCAGGTTAAGATAGCAGCTTTTTCCCTAGCATTTTAGCTAAACCTCAGAATTGTTTGGGAAATAATTTCACGCATAAATTCTTACAAACGGAGACTATGTTTATTATAAATTATAAGACTGTGCAACCAAATGGCATGAATTTAGAAATAAATCTCAACATGTGAGAGGTGTTTGAAGTATTTTGTATAATTAATTTTGTATTATCATATGTTTTAATAGTTAAAATGATTGTATTGTATTTGATGAAGTAGATATTCTATGGGAATACAATTGTGTGGGAATTATTGGGACACGTTGATTGGGTAATTTAAATAAGATGTGTTAATTGTTTTATATAAATAGACTGCATTGATGGTATGTAATTTATTCCTTGAAGGCAATGTGGCCGAGGTAGCAGTAGCAGCAGTAAAGTTTCTGCGTTTTCGGTTATGCTGCTGTGGCTGTGTTTGCTTTTTATTATTTGTCATGAAATTGGTAGCAGTATTGTGTCTTTTATTTCCACGGGAACCTGGACCCAGAGGAACACTCAAATACGAAGCACCCATTAATTTATCAAAACTGTGTGCCATACAGTGAAACTGATAAACAGTGGAGTTAATTAAACGTATCCTATTTCCCATTGTTATATGATCTTTGATATAGTATAGGTCTAGATGCAACTGTAGTGTGTGTGGAGGGGGGGCAGGAAGGGTGCAAAACGCTGTTTGACTGTCATTATTTATTATTATTTTTTTACTTATTTACACTTTTTTGACTGGGTTAGTCCCACTAGGTCAATGGCCTCTTTTCAGGGGAGGTCAGTGGTGGCATTCCTGCTGACTAAAGGAAATTCAGCCAGGGCATCAGTGAACTCCCCCTATTCTTTTCAATGGGATCTTTTACAAGCACTTGAGCTATCACCAATGCAGGCAGATAGGGCTTTGCCTTTACATCTCATTCAAAGGATGACACAGACAGGAGTGCAGCACCCTCCCCTTCATGCTGCACTGCAGTGTCAGTATTGAAAAATTAATCCAATTACCTGGTATTGGAATAGAACCCACAGACTTTTGCACCAAAGTCAAAAATAAAACTTTCATTAGAATGGGTTCTAAAAAAGGCAGTTTCATCTAACTGATGGACTTTGTTTATTTATTTTTATTTTGCAGTTTGATGATTGGGTAGGTGAGCTGATTAAGTGCCCCTTTTCAGTCATGACCCGAGTACAGTAATACAATACATATTAATTAAAGCAAGTATAACAAACAAAAGCAAGTAAACACTGTACAGCATGTTCCTAAAGTAAACATAAAGCAAGTAAACTTTATATAGTAAATGCAACACAGAAAGTAATTTTATTAGAGCTGAGATTTGGAAGAGGAAGTAGTTAAAAGGTAGAATTAGAAAAGCATTAAATTGGGAGGAATTTAAATTAGGGTTTTTGTTTACAAAAATACGTTAATACTTGTGAGATGAAGGACTGTGTGCTGTTGCAGGCAGCCAAAGCAGTTAGTCAGTGTCTCTAATGCAGACACATTTAGATTTATTCTTTAGGTGTTGCTTGAGATGTTTTTTTCAACATTTTTAGTGTTTCTAGGTTTGTTATGTCTGACGGTAGTTGATTCCATAAAGTGGGTTCAGGTTTTTGAAAGGACCTTTTCTCTAATGGAAAGCTTAAATTTGGATCTGATCAAAATGAAAGAATTTTCTTGGCTGCTTCTAAGGGAATAATTCTGTTGTTTGATTTCGAGTAATTTTGGAGGGGTGGTCAGTAGCCTAATTTAAGAATTTTAAAAAGCAAAGTACTTAGGAGATGGGAGGCTATGTTCATAATAGCGAGCCATTAGACCTTTACATGTAAGATACACTAATGGCAGTTTGTGTTTGTAATGAGCACATATCTAAAGAGTTTTTCAGTTATTTGTATTTTGTACGTGCTATGATCTCAGTAAAGGGCTATAATCGGCAAAGACATATTTGACCTTGGGAATCCCAACATTTTTTGCTAAGGCCATGTGTAATATATGGAATCAACTACTGAAAAACATAACAAACACACCCCAAAACTTAAATAACCACTAAAGTCACTCAAAATTATAACCTTTTGTGGCAGACGAATAGAAACAGCCAACTCCTTCAAATACCATGGTTTGTGGATAGACCAATCACTGCCATTCAGTACCCATATAGAAAAATAAAGGGCAAAAATTAACTCACTTCTGCTTTCTTCTATGCCAGGAAAATCTCACCCTACCTATCCAAGCCAGCAAGGGAAGCAATAGGCAATGAAGTCCTTCTGGCACAACTTGAATGTGGACTACCCTTAATAGCCATAGCCTCTAAGAAGTCCTCCACACTACAGACCATCAAAAACAAAACCTGCTGCTTCATCAGTGTCCCACTCTCTCATGAGCACCACTACCTCAGACACAAAAAAGCCAAATTACAAGCACAAAGTAGACCTGCAACTAGGATTTCTCGTGTTCAAACTTCTCCAGACTAACTCATTCCCACTGCTAGCTGCAAACTTTAAACTAAATATACACACTACAACCTCAGATGCTTCTCCCAAGCAACCCCCCCCCCCAAACCAGGTTACGTTGCAAAAATTACTCTTTCTCCATCCTTGCTCCCTGAATATGGGAATCCCTCCCCAACTATCTAAAGGAACCACAACCTCCCTTCTTCAGAGATGAACCTAAAAAATTCTTCCACATCACATCAAACTGTACTTGCCCCAGAGCAGGCCACATTACATAACGGCCTCTTAATCTCTAGCATTACTACTCTCCTTAACTACTAATACCTCCTAACTCCATTACCATCCCCTGCTCTGACTTTCATTACCCCACAACATTTCCACTATGAGGTAAACCTGAAATACAGTCTTGTGAATTGTAAAATTTACATTTCTCTCATAATTGTTGTTACATCTATTAATTACTACTGTAACTTTTTGTTAATTATTGTTACTTTCTTTTCTATTTTTGATATGCACAGCTTACTGCCTCTGTTTGCTTTTTTTTCTTTTGAATAATTTCACCTTCACTTCTTCTTCTGGCTTTTCCCAGTTAGGGTTTGCCACAGCAGATCACCTGTCCGCTCATGATTGGCAGTGGAGTTCTATGGTGTTGAGTTGCCAGCCTGGCACCCAACTTTCCAAAGAAGGCACACACACACACACACACACACACACACACACACACACACACACACACACACACACACACACACACACACACACACACACATGCACGCACGCCTAGGGCTAATTTAGAATGTCCAAACCACCTACAGCATGTCTTTGGGATGTGGGAGGAAACCAGAGCACACGGAGGAAACACATGCGACCACAGGGAGGACATGCAGACTCCGCACAGAAGACACTCCAGCCGAGGATCAAACCGCAGAACCTCTTGCTGTGAGATGGCAATGCTAACCGCTGCATCACCATGGCCACCCAATAATTTCACCTTCACAGTACCTGCAAATGGTCATTTGCGTTCAGTGTGCCACCTTATTACTCAAATGTAAAATAAAAAATAAAAAAAATATAGGAGAGACAAGATGTGAAACTCTGTAACAAAGTTTTATTTATGAAAAACACGTTGGTTATGGTGTCTGTATGAATATTTAGACTGAGGGTAGGATTACTTTTTATACTGTGTTATTTTTACTGTTTGAGATTAGGTATAACATTTTCTTGGAGCTCTGTTAAAATTATGAGAGGTTACAGGTTTCTTTTTGGTGGGGAAAAGATTGCATTTGTTTTGGCACTATTGATTTGTAGTTTAATATTGTGAAGCCAGGTACACAGTTCAGAGAACAGGGAATGCGGCTCATAGAAATTCACCTGAAATCTTTAGCTTGCAGTTTTTTGCACTAACCTGGATTGACAAGCATACTAAAAATAGCACAAACCATTTAGTATTGGATGCTATATGGTTCAAAATGCACCACCTAATAAGCACCACTGCACCTACAGGAATGATCTTTCATGCTATGGCATCATATCCATATTCATTTTGCAGGGACATTTATGAGCTCATTGTTTTTAGTTGTTGTAAGTGATTATTTGCATGGAATTTAATAATGCAGGAATTATGAATAATGTCCATGTGGACTGACTAGCACAGAAGACCATCAATGACAATGGCCTACGCTTTATTTCAGAATAATTTAAAACCTTTGTAAAACTGAATGGAGTAAGGCAACAGTTCATAGGTAAGTATTAGGCTAGCTACCCTTGTGAGCGATTTACACCTAGCCAATTTCCCTATCAGACCCTATATCTTGTGACTGTGAGGTAAATACCTTAACCACTATACCGACCCTCATCCCCATGAGCACATGTTTATCATCACTTAGTTACAAAAGTATAGCAGAGAAGTTTCTTCAAACATTTAAGAAAGTAAACAAAAGCATGTGTCTTGAATGGCTCCCTATGGAAATGTTGACACTCGAAATGTAGAGCTGAAAAAAAAAGACCAAAAACCTGGAAAAGAGAGAATCTTGAAAATAAACTGCATGCAACCACTATATCAGTGTCATCAGCTGTTTATAAAGAGGAATCTAAGGTCAAAACTGGACCTGTTGAAACCCCCCAACAAACTATTTGATCATATGAATGATAGACTGAGTAGAATATTTTCTGTAGAAGAGTATGTAGTGACATAGCTCTCAACCTCTTAGCACAAAAAAAATCTGGGCAAAGCCAAAAATAATGGTGGGACACAGTCCCAAAAATAGGGCCAACTTTTAAATATTGCTCTTATAAACTTAGAAAGTTGCTAGAATAAATATCTTGCATTACCATGCAATTTCTGAAGGATCTGAAGTCTGAAACTCAAATGCCTGTCATTTAGTGAATTCAGTCCTCACTAATTCACCACAAAAATCCAGACGATCACAAATTTTATGAGGAACAGACCAAAAATATGAGGCAGAAATCTGGACATTCTGCAAAACTCTGGACAGTTGAGTGGTGTGTGTAGTGGCATATAATTAATGAATAGATTAATAGAAATCAGGCCAGATAATCTCCAGGGCAGGACCTCTAATGATTACATCAGATATGGGAGGTGGTCTGTGAAGACACCATGCAGTCAAGATTTGATGTACTGAGTTATTAAGAGCTATAGCATATGCTGTAATATAACTACATTTTGGTGGAAAACTAGATGACCAGAGTCAGCTCCAGAAATAAATGTATAACTGTAGTATGTCAAGAGACAGATTGATGACAAGAACTATTACCAAAGATAAATAGATGACAACAGGTAATCACAAAGATGGATGGATATCCATAACCATACCTGTAGAAAGATTGATAACCAGAGGTAATCACAAAGCTGGATGGATGTCCATAATCATAACTGTAAAAGGATTGATGACCATAGCTAATCGCAAAGATGGATGGATGTCCTAACTATACCTGTAGAAGGATTGATGACTAGAGCCAGTTCCAGAGATTGATGGATGACCATAACCATGCTCCTACATACCGCTAGAAGAACTGATGACAAGAGCCAGTTACAAAAATGGACAATGACAGTAACCATACTTGTAGGAATATGGATAGCTATAGCTTTACTCCCAGACGTGTAGGTGAGAAAAGTTGTATCCCTAAAAGGAAGAATTCCCAATTCTGTATCACCAGAAGTACATATGAATTATTACATAAGCAGAGAAGAATGGACGTTCTTGCTCTGTTTCCTTGTAGAGTTTAAGGTGTTTAAGTACAGCAATATGGCACAGTGAAATAACCATTATCATTTTGTTATGCCATACATTGTTTATAATTCATAAAGGAATTGTGCACCTTATGCCCTAATCACACTGCAACACCACAAACCCTGTTGCACAACACAATAAAGCCTAATGGACTTGCACTTTATTATGTTGTGAAAACTTTCTTTGGGAACACATATTAAAGCCTTATGCACCATAGATCAGCTTCACTTCTGTTTTTTATTCTTCTTGATTCTGTGACAAATGTAGATGGGATAGAAAAAGAGAAGAGGAGGCTAAGTTAGGTCTAGTTATGTTTTGTTAGTTATCCTGAATTTACACATCGTTTGAATCACTCTCTGAGCATTGTCCTTTTATGGTGATATATTTTTTACTGTAATTCTTTGTAACTTGAGATAGTTTTACAACTAATGTTAAGCAATTTCAGGAGCCTCATTCCTTTCAACTACACACAGTTTGAATGTCATTTGATGTTACCTTATCCTAAGTCCATCCATTGAGCTAAAGAGCCACACTTAGTTTTATTACTTTACTGTATGGGTTCTTTCTTTTTTTTTTTTTTTTTTGCTCAGCAGATTTTTTTCCACTTTTTTTTAGACACAGTGTACTATTAATGCATCAGAAAGTCTGCTAAATATGATATTGATCCATTATTGATAAGCATTACTTTTGGCGGAGAGACAAACTTTTGTGTGTGTGTGTGCGTGCGTGTGTGTGTGTGTGTGTGTGTGTGTGTGTGTGAATACTGCAAAAAGGTAAAACTGAAACAAAAAAGTTCAGGATAGAATATAATAGCTAAAACCATCAGTGTATGATATCATTGCTAAAACCATCAGTATATAACGTCATTGCTAAAACCATCAGTATATAACATAATTGCTAAAACCATCAGTATAGGACATCATTGCTAAAACCATCAGTATAAGACATCATTGCTAAAACTATCAGTATATGATATTATTGCTAAAACCATCAGTATATGACATCATTGCTAAAACCATCAGTATAGGACATCATTGCTAAAACCATCAGTATATGATATCATTGCTAAAACCATCAGTATATGACATCATTGCTAAAACCATCAGTATATGACATCATTGCTAAAACCATCAGTATATGACATCATTGCTAAAACCATCAGTATAAGACGTCATTGCTAAAACCATCAGTATAGGAGGTCATTGCTAAAACCATTATACTTATTTAGGTTAATCATCTGCTGTCCATTTGTACCTCTTTAGGTTGTCATAGAGATAGTCCTAGTGACCATAAAACAAAGACACACACACACACACACACACACACACACACACACACACACACACACACACACACACACACACACACACACACACACACACACACACACACAGAGTTACTCACTTTGTATACATTCATCTCTGCATTTTGGCCCAAATGAGAACAGACTTTTCTGACATTTTGGCTTCCCACAGCTCACCAACAACTACTCCCAAGGGCCTGTCCTCACTTACCATATCTACTGAACCCAACCCAACTCAGCCACTCTCTGTCTTGGTTTGACCCATGTTCAGGGCAAATGAGAAAACTAAGGCTATCTGGGGAAGCATTATATGGTTATAAGGGAATGTTTTTACTCCTAAGGACCCACACCCTGATCATGCATTTCCTGTCCCAAGAAAAGAGTTTAATGGGCTATGCTGGCATATCATTCATGCCTCCCAATATGACTCAATCAAAGCCCTACCTCATTGTGGACAACCCGCACCCCCATATGTACCTGGTCTCTACTGGGGATAAAGGTGTATCCAAGTGTGCATACCCACCTCCCTATAGAATAGGCGTGCCTATCCTCAATGCCTGCATTGTCATGACACCAAGATGCAATTAAAACTCTGGTCACCTGCAATGTGGTCAGGGTTTTATTCATCTATTCCTCCAGCACAGGCAGTAAATCATGAAAACGTTTCAGCATTGCATCCTACTCAACAAGGTGGCACCATTATACTCGGGTCTATATTAGATAATTGAACGTTTGAAAGTTCGACTCTCATATGGTCGACACCATATGATCGAACTTTGAAAAGTTCGAATATCTAATAAAAATAAATAAAGTAGACAAAACACCTACCTGAAGCTTTTAAGCAGGGGGGCAAGCCCACCTGCACCCCACACCCCCCCCAATCTTTAAATATATCAACTCCAAGACTGCACTACACTGCAGTAAAGGGAAATCTCCCCTTATGGAGATCTCTGTTACAACGTTCGAACATTCAAATATCCGATCATATGGTGTCGACCATATGAGATTCAGAATTTTGAATGTTTCAAATATTCAGTATAAACCCATTATACTCTTATATGCATCTCTTGCATGGTCATTAAAACAGAGGTGTGGCAATTACTGTAATGTAACTGTGGTATGCTATTTTGCTTTAGTGTCCCATTGGCAAGCCTGTATATCAGTTTCTACTTTATTCACTTTTAGGTAAAAACCTATATTTCTTACACTAGTTCATCCTCTAGCCACCCTTTTTGAATGTCCTGCAGCATCTTGTAAACTGCAGTGTAATATATTTCCCCATCTCTCAGTTCTTTTAAATGGTAGATGTTTGCTACAAGCCATGATTAGCAGACATTTATCCACAGTACTCCTATATCCTCTCTGTACTGATTAGTGTAGAATACTGCTAGTCACCTGTAGATGTCTGGTCATTATGCATTTTGTCACTTTTTGCATCTTCATAACTGATCCAGTTTGTTCTTAGGACTAAGGCACAACCTTATTCATTCAAACCCTTTACATGTACCTCTGACACATAACCTATCTTGATATCGCTCACATGTATATTTTTGTGGTTGAAGTTTGGCAAGCATATCTCCCAATAGTTTAAACAAGTGAGACTGTATATGTTTCTGATATTACTAAGCTGCTGATGGGTATTAACTGCAGTGTTAGTCCTTTATTTTATTTTCTGTCTGGTTTTGTGATTACTCTTGTATTTTAAGATATTCTGAAACATTTGAAGATCTTGTGATGCCACTGGCCAGTTCATTGAGGAAAATAAATGCTTGTGAGAAAATTGGTTTTAAGAAATGTCTTCCAATAGAAAGTGTTTGGCAATTCATAAGAAAGTACCAAGCAGTCATGGCCTCATAGGCTCATAGAAGGTTACTAGGCTAATGGCCCTGGGGCTCTTACAAGCCTAGCCAAGAATTTATCCGCAGAAAGAAGCCACAGTCAGCACCTGTCACCCCTGTAAATGAGGGACACAGATGGAACTCCTCAGACAAATTTGTGGTTTTCCATCCGCTCATTAAGGTTGCACTTGAAGAAGGTCAGCGAGGTACTCTGTTGGACATGTATGAGAAGTCTATTCCAGAGATGGGGCAGCCTCTGGGACACAGACCTGTCTCTCCAGCAGGTTTTGTTGATGTTGCATATTATATTCAGGAATTTCGAGTGGGTAATGCATGAGGAGTTAAACTTACGGATATGGAGCATCTCTAGTAGGGCAGAATCCAAGATTGCCTTGTAGGCGAGACACAGATCACCTCTGAGCAATCTGTATAAAACCAAGTAGAGTGATAGTGATTTGAGCCTCTCCACATAGGACCAGTGTTGGAGATCATGAATTCTCTTTGTGAGGTATTTCTGTGGCCTTTCCAGTTGGTGCAGATGTTTGGAGAGGTACATCCCAAATGGGGCGTTATACTCAATTATTAATCTAATGAGGGAGGAGTACAGAGAGGTAATAACTTCCTTTTTTATGGATGCAATCCCTTTTCTTATGGGGCGAACCAGGTAAAAGGCTTTTCTGACCACTGCCGCTATATGATGGTCAAATGTGAGAGTGTTATCAACCTGGGTACCCAGGTCTCTCACCACAGGTTGTGTGTTTAGGGGGTTGCTGTTGATGGGGTATCACTAGGGCCATGTTTCTGCCAAGTGGTACGATGATATATTTTTTGCATTTAGCTTGAGGCCATGACTTTGGCACCAGTCATTATTTGCTGTGAGACCCACTTGCAGTATGTTAACATCATTTGGGGAGTCAGTGATAGCACCCAACTTACAGTCATCTGCAAACTTGGTCAGCCACAGGCCTTTTGTCTTTACCTGGACCTCTGAGAAGTATATACAAAACAGTAGGGGTCTGAGGACAGATCCCTGGGGAACTCCACTAGTGAAGGGTCTGCTACCAGAGGTGGAGGTGCTTATTTTGACTTTGAGGGTCCTGTTGGTGAGCCATTTGGCCAACCACCTGATGAGATGGATTTACACCAAGTTGTGTTAGCTTTTCAATGATGCCTGAGTGGGGGATTGTGTCAAAGGCCTTGGCAAAGTCAAGGTAAGTCGTATGTACTTACTTTCCCCTCATCCAGGGCCTTGGTGACAGTCTCAAAGAAGTCAGCCAGGTTCAACAGGTAAGATCTGCCCTTAACAAAGCCAAACTGGGTGGGGTCAAGTGCTTGGAGATTACCTATGTCCTTGTTTATGAGCTCCATAATAATATGCTCCATAGCTTTACAGATTAGACTTGTCAAGCTAATGTGGCAATAGTTTCCAGGGATAGTAGTGGCACCAACTTGGCAGTAGTGGCAAGGAGATGACAATGGTAGTTCTCCACTCTGCTGGAATGGAGCCTGTACTTAAGCTTTCTTTGAATAGGGAGCTCAATGGCAAAGCCAGTTCTTGCTGGAGATGGTGCAGAATACAGCCTGGGATACTATCAGGTCCCACGGAAGCTGTGTCCTTTGTCTTGGATAGGGCCTTTAACACTTGATCTATAGAAATGCGAGGTGGAGGACAAGTATCGGGAATGTCGAAAGGACCTTGCGGGGGGACAGGGGGGTGAGGTTTGCTCTGAACCTATCTGCTAGCAGGTTGGCTAAGTTAACATGATCAGTGTAAGTGATACTGTTAAGTACTACTTCAGAACAAACCTGGGTTTTGCCATGGAGGTTCCTGACGTAATTGAAGAAGGCTTTGTGATTTCCCTTTGTTTCAGAAGCTAGTTTCAATTCATAATTGGCTTTGGAGGTTTTCACTAGTGATTTAGTTTGCTTGTTGAGGCTAAGAAGGGAGTTTTTCCAGTTTGGAATTTGTTCCTTTTTACTGAAAAATGATATCTGCTTTCATTAAAAGAGCAATATGCCAGAAACAGTTATTTCACGTGCAAAGAGCTTCTTGGGCATTTCTGTACTTAGACATGGAAACTGTGATTACAAACATGATTTAAAAACTATTCTTATAAATATTATACATTTTATATTTGTATGTGCTATTGTCAATGTCCAGAATATATTTCAACTCCACAATAACAACAGGTGGCATTAAAGAGGTGTATATTGTAAAATGCTGCCAAGACTGAGATTAATTCTGGGAGAGCACAATCATCCCAGGAAGATGATGAGGGACAGCTTCAGCTTAAGAAAAGTTCACACAGGACAGCAGGACCTTTGCTTTGCAAGGAACATAAAATGAGACAGGGGACATGCAATGATACAAAATGCCAAGTCAACATTAGCTCTTTTTTAAAATAAGTATCAGGCTGCCATGAAATAACAATGCTATAGTTGCCCACATATATTCAGCAAAGCCTGTGAACTATTGCCACGCAATAAGCTTCTTAATTCCTTTGGAGTTTTCAGTGTAAAAACATACTGCATCATGGATTGTTTCACAGACCAGTGTCTCTGAAGTCATTTGTGCCACAATGGGGATTTAAGGTATGATAACTTCTATTCTCATTACATGATGTTGATTATACAATGGTGATACAAATGAACGCATTAGGGGGCTAAGGAGTATTATAGCAACATGAAAAAAGTGGTATTTGATATAGAAGTCTTATTGGCTTATTTTATTTAGTAAGATGAACTGTGAGGAAGTACCCACTAGAATGAACCATGCTGAATGGTGGCAGTGGTGAAGGTGGTGGAGATGGGGGTGGTCAGGATACAAGGACAAATGAAGACTGGTCCTTTGGAGAATTCATGTCAATCACCCAAGCTCATGAGTCCCCAGCAGTTCATTTGCTGTTCCCCTCTGGTCTCAGTAGTCTGTAAACCAGGGTGTTTCTAGTAAATATTTATCTAGCCACTTCACAGAAAGTAATAAGAAACTCTTACTCGAGTGCTTGCCACATCTGTGGCACTGCCGCCTCAGGAAAGGCTACAGTGGCTTGATAAATATTCCACTGCAAGACTTCTAAAATGCAACAGCATGTGCATGCTAATTATTCTGTAAGGATGACTCCTGAGCTATGACTTGTTCTCAGCTTAGGTAACTCAAGAAAAAGGATATGCAGTGGAGGCAAACAATAAATTCCTGGTTTCTACAGATCTAAGCACTCAACACTAGTCAGGCATAACATGTTATTAGCTACAAAAGCTACAGTACAAAGCAGCAGTTGGAACCAGATTAGTATGAACAAAAGAAAATATTTTCACTGAAAATATGATGCTGGACACATTAGTTATTAGTCCAGTAAGCGGGTACTGAACATATTAAATACGGAAATGGTCAGCACATGGGACTATTCATCTAACCTGTTTGCTCATCTTGTCTGTCTACCATATATCTCTATCTATTTCATCTTCTGTGTTAACTTTTTTCTCCTTTTTGCTGACATTTTTGAGGCCTTTCCAAGGATTTCTAAATTTTACCACTGCATCTATCACCTTTTCAGAAGAACAAGAAGTTAAAGAAGATGAAGTGTAATTATTATATATTATTAATAATGCAATGACCCGCCATTAATATTCCAAAACGTGCATGCTAATTGGCCAGCATGCCTGTTGTAAATCCCACAATATACCAACGAAAAAAGGTCCAGTTGCCCAAACTTTTTTCCATTGGTATAAAGTGTCCAAAACTTTTTTTTAAAAAAAAAAAACAGAACAGTGGAGACTTTCTTTTCTCCATTGCTTCCATTTCAAAGCATTGATTTACTGGGTATGTGTGGGAAAGCAAGTCCCATATGCATGTGCATTACATCAACACAAGGAAACAGTATACCACCACCAGCAGAAGAACAGTAATGTGCCGTTATACAAAGACATTATTTAAGAAAAGTAAGTATTTTTTTTCTTAAATAACATCATTGTATAATAGCAATAATCGACTCCATGGTTGTGGTATATTGAAGATTTACCCATGGTTCACTTTATTTAATCACTCAGGCTTCGCCCTCATGATTATGCCATGCCAACTGTGGGTAAATCTTCAATATACCACACCACGTTGTCGATTATTGCTTAATTAAACTATGCCCATCTTTAATCTCAAGGACATCCTGGAAAGTAATAAAGACATGAAATGCACCCTCAGTCATTATAGTGTGAGATTAACCCCAGCACTCTCATTGTCTAAACATTACACCACTCTGACCTTTACTTTATCCAGTGGAAAAAAAACATTAATTATCAGTACTCAGGGTATAAAATGCAGAGAATACATTAAAAAATAGGACAGAAATAAAATATATCTCAGTGAATGGAAATCAACTGTATGTTATTGTAAATTTTTTTTTGAAAGTGCAACATATCACTTTAACTACACTTTACACGTTTATTTCTTGATGGACAGAGTCTAGCTCATTAAAACCCTAGTGACACCTTCAGGGGTTCTCTAGTAAAAGCTTAATGATGCCTCTGGGCATTCAATGTTGCCTGTTCATATTTACATTAGCAATACTAAAATCAAGCTACATACAAGCTATTGAAAGAGTTCATTGAAAAACTTACCAACGGGCAACAAACATGCACTGCTATTACTTGGTCTCTGTCTAGTACTGCCAAAGAGATTATAAATATTGTTCATATAGTATTTATTTATATTATCCTAATTTATATTTTTCTAAAAATATTTTAACAACCAGGTGAGACAGAGAGAACTGCTTAGTTTTTTTACAAAAGCTCACAGCTGGATAAACAAGTGGCTGATGATAGTTTGTGTGTAGCTTGAGTTGTTGCTGGGATATTATATTTGTGAAACAATTAATATTTAATATGGCTATTGTGAGTTATAAAATCCAGTTTAAGACCTACACTCTAATGAACACTAACATTGTAAGGATTGTTTGTGCTGAACAGTTTACCATTTACACTGCTTTACACACTCTTATAGTTGCAGGAATATTATTTGTTTGAACTATGAGGATATAACTTGTTTTTGTTAAAAAGCTTAGAATGCCACTACTGGAAGTTACACTTAACCTCTAAGCACAAAAAAATCTGGACAAATCCAAAAATACCAGGGGACAAAGGCCCAAAAGCAGAGACAGATTTTAAATATTGCTCTTATAACACTAGAATGCTTCTAGAATAACAGGTTTTATATTAGCAAGCATTTTCTGAAGGGTATGAAGTCTGAAAATCAAATGTCTGTCATTATTTAGTGACTTCAATTCTCAATGACGTTCCAGAAAATACACAAATTTACAGAGGAACAGACCAAAGGCTTGATGCAAAAAATAGAACATTTTACAGAAATCTAGATAGTTGAGAAGTATATTAGAGCATAAACGTCCAGAGCTATGTTAGGAGGAATTAGTTAAGTCACGTGATTTACATGTGAATACAGGATAATAGCATAAAAGTTGCTGCTTGTCACAATCTGACATTTCCACATTTCAGCATGGTTGTTTCCTGACTTAAAAGAAGCACATTTTGTAATATGATTCAGAAATTCTTGACAGATTACAGTAATTATTCATGCAAACTCTGGACTTTTATTGTCAAACATATTAGCTTCCTATCCTGAGGCTCTCTTTAGAGAGCAGTACAAACTCTGCCTCAGGATGTTGCTAACAGTATTATCCTATGCATAGTAGACCTCAAATTAAATAATTACTTCAAAATACTTGCATTGTTAGTGTCATAACTGGTCTAGTTTGCCTTACAAAGTACAATTAAGGCTGTATCATGCTCTGTCCTCTTTATAGGCTGATTTCATAAATAGAATACATTTTCCTTCACTTGAAAATTTTTGCTTGAGCTGGAATGCTTAGCAGTTTTGCTCATTTTGTGTTTGCTTTCTGCAAATTATAGTGATGAAGTTTCAGTAAGTTTTGATGTTTATTTTTCTAAATTATTATTGTTTTTCAAAGTTTCAGCAACTGTTGTATATAATTAATTAAGGAACAGGGTTAATGCCTCCAACATAGAGGTACATAGGAGCTTGCCTAATTCTGCAAAACTTTTTTACCCCCCTTAAGTTAGCAATTTGCATATAAGTAATTCCATTTTGAGAGCTGGTAGAGTTTTGCTTTATGTACTGTTTGAAATAGTCTTGTGTGACTTTGGAAGGGAATGTATTTTGTTGCATGAGGAATCAAGATATCTAAGTGAAACCTTACAGGCCATATGACCATTGTTGGGAGTTGTGACAATATGAAGTATTGCCAGCTATGCCATGAGTATTAGTTCAGTGAATGTGCAACATATGCCAACACAGCTAGCTGAAATTTTGTAAAGAATTGTATGTCATTTGTATACCAAACTGATTTTTACAGATGTTTGTGCTGAAAATGCATTTGCAAAGTTGCTTGTATTAAAAATGTATCAACAGTGTGTCCTGCTGGACAGAAAAGAAATATATATTTATATCAGACTGTACTGTTGTAACTGAGGAACTGTATATATGTTAACAGAAGATACTGGAAGAGAAGAGGTTAATCTCAGTCCAGCCAACTTTGAAAAATAGTAAGAAATTAAATTACTTAATTTAGGTCACAAAGATTGTATCTTACCTTTCTGACTGCAGCAAGAGATGAAATGTATCTGCCATAGAATGGTTATATTAGCTCCTGTAGGATGAGTGGAAGTACTTTACTGTTTTATGACTTCCAGAAGTTACAACAGATCTTAGTAAAACTATGCGTGTGTATTATTGACACATATGTGTGAGATTCTGGATCAGTTGCTGAGAAAGGAGGTAGTATGGGAACCAGAAGTCAGATGACCAGATGTATGTGATGTCATTCTGTAATCCAGAGGAAAAAATTATGTTTTAATACTAGATGTGACTGAAGTCTCACAGAACTCTGCTTTTGAAACTTGACATAGAAGGATCCCTCACCAACTTCATCTTGTCTTGCTCCAGTAAGTGACCAGGGAATAGTAATTCTTTAGATCAGTCAGGAAAATATAGTGAGATTAGTTAAGTATTGTTTTTATTTATCTGTGTAAATCTATTCATCTGTGTTATTTTAATATTTCCTGTAATTGATACTCTGGTGTTTATTATAAATTGATATTTAGTATTTTCATTTTCTTTTATTATTTAGTAATAAATATGTTTAAACTTTTCATTGTGACTGGTCCGTTAGAGAATATTTTAACCTTTGGGAGTACTTATATTTATTCAGTGACACCATGGCCACTCCTGAAAGCCTTACTGCATTGGTCAAAACACTACCATTTGTATTATTATCAATTTCTCTCAGTATAATTGGGTACCCTTGTAAGAGCCTTAATGTAGCTGGCCTTGGAGTGCCTGATAGCAGTAATTACCTTATAGTCTGGGCAAAAGGGGGCATAGCTAGTAAATCTGTGCCAGCTTTTCCCAGGTGTGTGTGTGTGTGTGTGTGTGTGTGTGTGTGTGTGTGTGTGTGTGTGTAAATCAAATCTCCAAGAGTGTGTGTATCAGCTACTTGGAGCAGGGACAAAAAGCACTGGTTTTACAGAGATGGTGCTGTAGGACTTGGCTTGGACATTTGGCTGAGGACTCAACTCTATAGCTGTGCCAGTAGGGAGTCTTATTGCGGATCTTTAGGGAGACAGAGAGAGAAACCCAGACCCTGGACTGAATGTGTTCCCTGTGTGCTCTTAAGAGAAATTGTGCTTGGTGCAGAGAGATGCATGTGGAAATACTGTGTGTATCTTTTTTGTTCCAAGTGAACGTCCTTCTCCAGTGTCAGTGGTGAGGATTCAGGATCCATGATTACTGGCACAGAGGATGGACATCACAGGAGTTAATAACACAAATATATTACCATTGTTGGGAGTGAATAACACAAATATATGATAATTTTTAGAGTGAATAAGACAAATAATTTCTCATTTCTTCTGTGCCTGTAAGCATCACTTACAAGGTGTAATAATTTACATTTAAAAAAAATTGTGATGGGACTGCTTTGTTCTATTGCACCATTTTTGGGGGGTACTAGATGGGGTCCAGGTTAGTACTCAAAGGAAATATTCCATTTTAAACAAATTTGTAGGTTGCTGGTAGAATCAAGGTTGATTTTGCATGTGAAACTGTTGCTAGAGCTAACACATATTTGTGCTTCTAAATCTTCTGTCTGCACTGTCCCCCAAGAGTCCTAGGACAGGTTCCCTTAATTTTCCCCAGAATTCTCCACTGTTTAATTTGCATTAGAATGCCACTGGTGAGTCACTTTCCAGCCCCAGTATATAATGTGTGCTTTACAGAAGTTACTCCCCCCAAAACACTAGGGAGATGTACTGATGTTTGCTATTTTCTCAATTTTTCTCATTTAAATAAGACTTACAGATGATTAGCTGATATACTTTATTGTGAATGTATCCACAATTCATTAATATATTTTTGTTACTTGAAGCTTTAAGTAGTAAGGTGCAAAACTGGGGAAATAATCTAAAGTAGTGATATACTTTTATGTCTCACAAACTGACAGATACTACTGGTCCCTGGTGCGCTACAGCTTGTTTACAGGAAGTGTGCTGCCTGGCTTTTGTTGTTACAGGTTGTTGAGCCAAACACAGTTTGCTGAACACTTCAGTAAGCATGTAAAATTGAGGCAAATTCCCAAATACTGCTGGCAGGAAGTAACTCTTCTCACAGGCTAGGAATCCACAGCTCTTACCTCCTCTCCTAAGACTTTTCGGATGTCTCAAGGCTGACTCTCGTCCTCTGACTTTCTGAAGGAATTCAGACACCTCCCCAAGTACCACAAAATCTACATCTACCCCAACTCACCCCTCCTCCACCCTTAATCCCCGTCTTCTGTTTAAACAAAATCCCTCACAAAGACATTGGGATCCTACTAGAAAACATGTCCCTGGATGCATCCTTGGTGCAGTCATCCTATTTCCCTGGTTATAATCACTCTGCAAAGACTTCTTTACCACACCTCTTTTCCACATTTATAACCTCTGCTTAACTTAAAAAGCAATGCCAAGCATATGGAAAACTGTAATTGGCAAGCTCCTTCTCAAAAAACTCAAACAGAAAATGACTCCCACTTCCACCCTATCTCCATCCTCCGTATACTTGGGAAAATATTTGAAATAATAATCTACAACCAACTGCCTAAATACTTCCAACAGTACCATCTGCACTCTCTTAAACATCATGGATTATGGGCTGGCAGGAGCACAATGGCAGTACTATGGTCACTTATAGAGGAGTTCCTTCTCAACAAGGATAAAGGAAGTCTTTCAGGATCTCTCTTCATTGACCTTACCAAAGCTTTTGATCTTATTGACCACCTCCTCCTCTTCCACTCCCACCAAGAAATCAGCATTAGTCTCAAAACTGTCACATGGTTCGAAAATTTCTTAACAAATAGGTATTTTGGAGTCAAAACTGGCTTATCCCCTCCAGCTTTCCTTACTAAGCGAGTACTCTAAGGCTCCATGTTCACCCCACTGTTGTTTTTGATCTTTGTTAGCAAAAATACCCTGTGACCTCCTTAACCTTCCCTTCACTCTTTACGCTGACAACATGGTTATCCTTCGATCCCACCCCGCACATTCATCTATTCAAACCCAGCTTCAGTCTGACCTTCACTACCTTAATTCTTGGCTAAACAACCATAAGCTACTACTAAATCCCCCTCAAAGAAAAAGTAAGATATATGGAATTTCAAAAAAGCGGAAGAAATCTCCTAAAAATCTCAGCATTGCAGATCCCAATATACCCCAATAAAAACAGCCACATCTTTTAAATACTTAGATTTATGTCTGGACTAGACACTTAATTTCCGTAAACACATTGGTGATATTTTTCCATGGGTTTTCAATCTATTATTTTGGTCCTGCAAAATATCCCCTTTTCTGTGCAGACCTGAGAGAGCTAGAATAAGCAAATGAGTCCTCCAAGCTCAGCTTGAACATGAACTCCCCATCATAGCCACAGCCTCTAAAAATAAAATAAAAACAAACATTTGTTCCACAGGCCATTGAAAACAATATCTGATGATTCATTTTAAACTCCCCCCAAAACACCACTGCACCCCTTCTCCAAACCCAGATGACTGCTAGTCACCTACAGAGTTGAGCTACTCCTAGGGTCTCTTCTTTTCATACTATTCCAACTGGGTGCATTTCCACCTCTTTCAGCCGTACTCTGTAATAAACCCACCCCTACAACCTACAACCTACAACCTCTGCAACTATTCCTGGTTGAGGCCCTCACACAATATCTTCCATCTCAAATCACATTGATCCAACAACTCCTCCATTCTTGCACCCAAATTCCAGCAATCTCTTCCCTTAACCTCTTTTCCCACTTTCAGAGAACAACACAAAAGGCTCCTACCTAAAAAATCTGACTGCAAGTATTTTTCCACTGGATACATCACCTAAGTTCCCCCTCACCTGCATCACTTCTACTTCCACCCTCTGTTTTCACGTGCTGCTTACCTCTCATATTTACTGCTAAAATTAATCCACATTTCATTTTTTATGTTAATAATACATATGCATTGTTTCACTTGTCTGTGGGACTTTGTACCTCCTGTAATTACTCCATGTTTGTGAACCAGTTCCAGTTCTGTTTTACTTTTTTTTTTTTTGTGAATTTCTTCACCCTGGCTGGGCCCGCAGATGGTCTGTTGTGATCAGTGCACTATCCTGGAAAGAAAACCTAAATAAATAAAATAAGCTAGATTTTAACACTAACATGAGCAAGACTAAATCATAGTTTGCTAAGCATTTTGCTCCTTAACACATGCTAATCTGTTAGCAAGCAGAACATTTATTAAACGCTGGCCAACTTCTTCAAATATACAAACCCAGTAAAGCTATTGAGAAAGTATTATACAAATATTCAGTATCTCATAACTGGAACAAACTCCCACTCAGCATAAGAAGCATTACACACTCCCAACAGTTTCAAAAAAGAATGAAAAAAATTGTTTAGCTAAATCATGGATATGCCCTTGTCAGGACCCCACATAAACCCTTACGCCTTCCTCTTTCTACCTACTTCCTCCCCTACTACTTCTAACTGACAACTCTTCTAGGAGGATTAGGCTTAAACAGTTTTTAATAAAAACATGTATAAAGTGATTTTCCCATGTGTTGGTCTATTGTATCTATTCATAATTATTTTTATAACCTGTTTTGGATTTCTCTTATTTCTGACTGTTATATTGCCATTTTTTTATTGCCATTGTTACTGCCTTTGACTTTCTTTATCTTTGATTTTGTTTATTTTCATGAAATTACATACATATGTTTGAGCTTTTCTCCTTGGGTTGTTGTTGTTGTTTGTATTTCAGCTTTTCCCGGTTAGGGGTCGCCACAGCGGAACTCCAGTCTGCTAATGATTGGCAGTAGATTTTCACAAAAGCCGAGGTGCCAGCTCGACGTTCAACCTTCAATGAAGGCACGCCCATTTACGCATGTCTTTCGAATGCCCACCCAACTGCGGGGAGGACATGCAGACTCCACACAGAAGGCACTCCCCGCACTCCAGCTGAGAATTGAACGGGAGAACCTCTTGCTGTGAGGCAACAACGCTACTGCTGTACCACCGCGGATGTCCACCTTTTCTTCTTGGGTCTACACTGAAAATGGGCTTTAACCCAGTTGGGCCAACCCATTTAACAAATCTTAAATAAAATAAAATTAGTCAGTGTCAAGGCTCATATTTTAGACACTAAATACAGTGATTACAAAATATTGTCAATAATGGAGTATATAAATGTGATCAGGAAAGAACTGTGGAAAAAGTCTGCTGTGACAGTACTGAAATAAAAATGAAGTAGCAGAAAAGGACATATTTTTAAACAATAAGAAGCAATAAAATACATTGTTGTTGTTGTGTCTTTCGGCTTTTCCCGGTTAGGGGTCGCCACAGCGGAACTCCGGTCCGCTAATGATTGGCAGTTGATTTTTACATGCTGAGTTGCCAGCCCTAATGCAAAACCTTCAATGAAGGTATGCCCATTCGCGCATGTCTCCATGCAGAAGACGCTCTAGCTGAGAGTCGAACCGGTCAGCGTCTTACTGTGAGGCGACAATGCTACCGCAGCACCACCACCACATAAGCAATAAAATACATTAAAAAAATGAAATGTTTTCTTTGAGCACTGACATGGATGGTGGATCCCATCTGGTACACTACAAAATGGTGCAATAGAACAAAACAGCCCATCACAAATATTGTTAAATGTAAATTATTAGACCTCATAGGTGATGCTTACAACATTCCCATTTACAATGCACCATAAAAGTCTAAAAGTGGTTCAAAGTTTCCATTATGTAGCCTCTGACTTAATCATTTTGTGACAGAGCCAGAGAGTAGTTTGAACATTACAGACTGTATGGAATCCATATTACTTCCTGTCTGTTATTTCTAAGTGGTGATATGTCTGAATGGATGTGTTGAGCCTGACATAATGTTTTTTGCTAATGGAAACTTGAAAGCCAACGTAGTGGGAGTCTGGTGTTCCTTAGCACATTATGTTTTTCAAGGGCTTTGTATGTCTGCAGTGGACGTGTCTGCTGTAGCAGGTTCTGAAAATTATAGATTCAGCTTTCCAGTGCTAAAATTATGTTTAAATTAGACATGATGTCTGACTTCTAAATGGCATATAGTCTTCACTTTGTTTGGGTTACCTCTTTCTAAATGACTACTGATATATAAAGTTTGTGCATTCTTTTCTTAAATACTGTCTAGCTGATTAAGGGGTACGGTAATTTTAAAATCATTAAACTGTGTAATTGTTGACTCTGTTGCATTCCTTTGATATTTTAGTTTTAACGAGTTAAAAAGTGGATGATGCTGAAGATGAAATCAAAGTCGTCAAATGTCTTGGCTGTTCAAGTCTCTCACTGTTCCATTCATAGTTCAGATAGTGTTAAGTTTGTTCTTCTTTTACTACATATTACATAATTAAATTAAATATTCCATATTAAATAAAACCATTAACACAGAATAACACAACATAACTAATTTAGTAGCATATTTCATATATAATGCAACTTTACACTTTTTACAAGGTATTAGACTAGAACAATATAATGTTCTTCTAAATGCATGGGCAGCATATAATGACTGTGATAACTGCTGGCCATATATTCTGTACAGCAAATGAATCGCTTTTTGTTTAATTTCATTTATTTAAGAAGTATTTAGTGCTTCCATATTCCCTTGTCTGTCACTGTGTTGCTGTTGGAGTTATATTCTGTAATGTTCTGGGAGACAAGCTGGAAAACAATACATTCATGTGTTCTGGATATTATTTTGTTACTTGAATGCTAATCTTTTTGTGTGAGTACAACAGATGGGCACAGCTGTTGCTGCTGTTGATTTCACACGTTATAATACATCTTGTATATGTATATTTTGTGACTGTTGCTGTCTCGGTATTTCTGAAAGCTGCATTCACAAATAAGTGTAATATGCATCATTTGTTATTAAACTCCACAGTATAACTATCTGCGTAGTTTGCATTTAAGTAAACATGCTTCAGAAAGCCTTGAAACACTGCATTCATATTTATTTAGCATTCAAAATGTCTGGAGAGTAACTCATGAATTTTCACTCTAAATTACATTTAGCTTCTATATTTCTGCTAAATATTTGTGAACATTTGATTTTTCACTACAGAAAGATGAGATATAGCTTTGCAATCTAACATCATTTTCTTGTTTGCTAATATATATCTTTGGGGCATTAAATTTTTGGCATCCCTAAATGGAGGCCCTAAAGTAGCTGCAGGGAGATACCCTTAACACTAAAATGCTGGGATATTTAGCCCTAACATCTATAGAAGAAAATTTATCAAGGTTTGTAATTATTTTATGAAATAATAAATTAATTTTTATCATAGAAGTTGATTTTCAGCAGTGTCCTCTTTGATAGCTCCTATGGTTGGATTCATCCTTTCAAACAATCAGAATGTGGCATCCTTTTTCTGGAGGTTACCAAGCTCAGTCACAGTATTAGTCATTTTGCATCAGTTAGCTAACTGATGTGATTCCCCCCAGTAATAATGCATGCTGTGATTTAATGCATCAGTTAGCTAAGTGCTGTGATCCTCCCAGTGATGATGCATGCTGTGATTTAATGCATTAGTTAGTTATATGTTGTGACCTCCCCCCAATGATGATGATGCATGCTGTGATTTAATGCATTAGTTAGCTAACTGCTGTGATCCCCCCAGTGATGATGCATGCTGTGATTTAATGCATCAGTTAGCTAAGTGCTGTGATCCTCCCAGTGATGATGCATGCTGATGATGGGGGATTATGGCTTTGGAAATGACCTAAGAAAGGGCTTGAAGGAGATCCCCACACCTGTGTGCCTGAAACTCTAGGATTGTTTTACCAGGGTAGAACTAACAGGAAAAGAATTTGACTGAAAAAAATAACTTTAACACCATGGAGCCTGCAGGCTGAATGGAAGATAGTCAAGTTGATTAAGCAGAAGAGACTCTTCAAATGGTGATGGAGATGCAACACTTTCAAAGGAATAACTCGGCTAGCTAGTGCTATACCTGAGTCACTTCATCCTGATGGAACAGTGGGCAGAAAACTTCCCAGGAACCCTTGCAGAAGAACCTGGGCTTCAACACATGGGCATCAAAAACCTCAAGAATATCTGGAGTGTCTGAGTGAATTGACAAAAGGTACTGCAGCTTGCAGTGAGAACTCATTGCTCCCCATCTATTAAGTAACAAACTGAGCAGGAACCAGAATTATCATTAATGAGATAAAAGGCAGCCTTATGAATCATGATGGAAGGAAGTCTTAATGGGGAAGCAACCCAGGAATCTCCATGTAGGACTACAAGCTACAGTTCTCTACACAAGGGGGAGTACACAGGGGTTTTAATCCTAGGCTTAAACCAGGGTGGGCAAAACCTGGGATAGCTCTTGTCTCTGATGGAACCAGGGAGGACAACAACCTGGATGGAACTATGCCCAATAAGAGCAAACAGAGTGAATTATTGTGAACTTTTGTATGCTATCTTGCAAAAAATGTTCTAAACCATAACTACCATACATGCTTCTTGTAAGAACATAAAGAGCAGCCGGTGCCCTCCTCCTCCTGTAAACATGAAACCCTTTACTGCCTCTGGAATGTTAGAATGTTGACCATTCTCCAGAAAGCTCCAAAGGAGTGGAACTGCCCTTGGAGGATAAAAAAAATAACAGATGAAGAAGACCAGAAGGTAAGGGATATGACAGACAGTGGCTAAGTCCTAATTCTTCTGACTACCAAAATTATGACTTTTCCAGCCAGGCTAACCAAGAGATGCATTCCTCCCCCACAGGCAACCAAGAATGCATTCAGAAAGGCAGTAGAGGCAACCCTTAAACTTTCCAGTTGGTGCAGTGGAGTGGGCTACAAAGAATGCCTAGATTTTCTTTCAGGATGGCAACAATGCCTCTGGCCTCCTCTTCCTCTTTGAAGATGAATATAGTTTAAAAAGAGGGAAGTGGTCTCTTCTTCAAGGAGGTAGCCTACTCCTACTTAAGAAAGCCATCAACCTTAGGCTAAGAAGCCTGACAAAAGTCACTTACAGCTTGAAGTCCAGAATGCAGCAGTTGGGGCACCATTTAAAGAAGATTACCACAGCTGTGCCATTAGATGCAATCAAATGCCCAAGCTGCAGCCCTAGCCACAGATTCCACACATTACAGAGGACTACCTGACACCCCACCTGAGCAGCTGTAGACTGACTCTGAAAGAGGTCCTCCTTGAGCACAGACTCGACATGAACCTTGTGGTTTCCTGGTGCCAGTTCCACCAGAAGAAGTAGAATTTGAGATGCAATTTGAGATTACTAAGCAGTGTTACTGTAGCTGAGAATATCTTATTTGATATTTTGTGCAGTTTGCTGCACTATAACCTCTTTTTACAAGTTTATTTTATTTTCTGCCATTTTTTAAGGGGATCTGGTCAAAGAGAAACTCATTGGTGGCAATGGATTAGCTAGGCTATTTAAACAGCAGCTTTAGTGTGCGGCTGTGAGCAGAACTGCTGCATTACATCCTCTTTTTACAAGTTTATTTTATTTTCTGCTTATTTCTTTGGGGGGTGGTTGTCAAAGAGAAACTCACTGGTGGAAGTAGATTAGCTAAGCTATTTAAACAATAGCTTAGTAAGCAGCTGTTAGCTGAGTTTGTTGCATTACAACCTCTTTTTGCAACTTTTGTTTTATTTTTTATTTCTTTAAGAGGGGTGTTCGCCAAAGAAAATGTCATTGGTGACAGTGGATTCGATAAGCTTTTTAAACAACAGCTTAATGAGTGGCCACAAGCTGAGCAGCCACAAGTCATGCATGTGCAGCTAAGACGCGTATTTCATCAAAGCACAACAAGTGCAACAGGTCTAGGTGTGCTGAAGAGACTGAGGATTATTAAATATCTGTAAGTCTATTTTAAATATCAGAAATGGATAGGATAACTAATCTATGATTGAAATCATTGACAGAAGAAAAAGCACTATTATAGTGCATTTCTTGCCACATGCATGGTACACTTGCACAGAACTTGGAAGACCAAAAAAACAATCAGATGTGCTAAATGTATAGAGCTAATAGACTTAGCTAGCAAAGTGAAGGGTATCAGAAAAGAGATTTTTACTCTAGTGAATGAATGTAATTTTTTGACAAATGTTTGCTCTGATATGAAGTATAAAGACCTAAGTAAACAAAAGAAGTGGAAACAGGGAGGTTTATTTGATTTCCAAGGGTTCTCTAACAGACACTAATTTTCTTGTTCGGGAGGACTGTTCTACTTGTAAAAAAAACTGATAGGGGATCATGTATTTTCATTTAGTAAATCTCTTACAATAGACACTGGAGTTGAAACTAAGTACACTAATCAACAGAATACATCTGACGAAGGAAATACAATGCAGACAGAAGCAGGTTATCAAGTAACAGTAAATGAATTTAATGAGCTGCAGAGAAGGAGACAGGATAGTGACAGGATAGTGACTGCGATGTTATTTGTCAGTTTGAGCGAGTTTTGAATGAAGTAAGAGAGGAGCAGTGGGCAGAAATTTTAAAGTGATGTTGGAAAATAGGAATATAAAGGTGAATCAATCAGCAGGTGTATTAGTTATGGGGGATTTTATGATAAGGAAAAGTATTAGACCACTAGGGTAATGTAAGCTGCATGATATATATATATATATATATATATATATATATATATATATATATATATATATATATGGATGGGTCTCCTTCAAAACATCGAAGTGCCAGAATATCGAATCACGCTTCATCAAGATGATTTTACCAAATCTTCAGTACATCAAACTCCTGGAACAGCGAAAATCAACCCCAGGAAAAGAACTATTTGGCCACCATGGTGAACCTTGCCCTTTCCCCACTGTAGTGCAATCTCAGAGTTGGTATATTTAGTTAGGGGGGATGTGAGATGAAACATCCCACTTGGATGAGTTTTCTTGTTTCGCTGTTTGTTGTTTGTTGTTGTGTCCTGGTGGTCAAGTGGTTGTTTACCTGGGGTTAGTTTTCGTTGTTCTGGGTGTTCAATGTACTGAAGATTTGGTGAAGCTGTTTTGATGAAGCCGGATTTGATATTCTGAAACTTCAATGTTTTGAAGTAGACACACACACACACACACACTCACACACACACACACACACACACACACACACACACACACACACACACACACACACACACACACATATATATATATATATATATATATATATATATATATATATATATATAGGGTACCTGTCAAATCTTCGAACGCTCAAAATTTCGAACATTACATGGTCGAGACCAAACGTTCAAAATTTTGAGTGCTCAAAGATAGACTTTTAACGGCACTGTACAGTGCAGATAGGAAGAATTTCCCTTTTCTGCACTGACGTGCGGTCTCAGAGTTGGTATATTTAAGCAGGGGGGTATGGGGGGTGCAGGGGGACTTGCCCCCCTGCCTACACTGTTAAAGTGTTTTTTTCTGTGTTTTTTTTTTTTTTTTATGTTCAAACATCCAAATGTCGAACATTTGGTCTCAGCCATGTAATGTTCGACATTTTGGATGTTTGAACATTTAACATAGACCCTAGATATATATATATATATATATATATATATATATATATATATATATATATTCATTTATTTACAGGTCTGGTGACACTAATAAAGAAAATACCTACTTATAACTCAGTCATTGTTCATGCAGGAGTGAGGGTTTGAAAAAGACCCCTTTATTCCACATCTATAGTATGATTAAGAGCATCTTTGAAGTATGCTCAAAAAATAAAATCAATGTTTGTTTTTCTGAGATTCTTCCCTCACTAACTTTATCAGATTACCAATTTACAAAAACTATGTTATTTAATAAATGGTTAAATGATTTTTGTACACAAAAGGATATTGATTTTATTAGTACTTGGGAAGATTTCTTGGAATAATGAAAATGTATTTGTGGATGATATATTTCATCTGAATTTCTCAGGAAGTAAATTGCCGAGTATGAAATTGGCTGACACCGTGAAACTTTTTTTTGGAATTTACTTGAATAACTATGATTTCACAGTAATTACTGAATCGTGAAATAGTGAAAGAATATAGCTACCTGCATATCAATCATTTGATTGTTTGAGAACAAACAGAGTAGGAGGTGGAGTGATATGTTTTAACTCTCAAATGTTAAAAGTCAGAGAGTTGGAAGTGGATTATAGTTTGGAATTGGTATTCCTGGAAGTGTTAGTTAGTGGAAGTAATTTTTCTTTTTATTTGCTAGTTTGTTATAAATAAAAGCCCTAACTTGTTCCAGTATGGAGCAGTATTGTTATATTGAAAGCTTAGGTAAGTTTATGGGCTATGATAAGTTAACAATATTAGGTGATTTCAATTTTCCAGAGATTAGCTGGGCTGACAAAACAGCAAGGACTGTGTTGGAGGAATTAATTTTATGACCTATGTATGCTAATAACTTAACTCAAATAACTGACTTTCTTACAAGATTGAATAACATTTTGGATCTCTTACGTACTAACATTGCACATAGGATAGACGAGGTGAATCAGCTTTGTCCGCTTGGTAATTCAGATCATGTGGTTATTGAATTTAAAGTGTCAGTTAAGGTTAGTTGCAAAGAACAGCAAAATACTGTTTTGATAAGACTAAGATATTTGACCTGAATACAATTAATTGTATTAATTTTGTAGAATTAAATTCTATAAAGACAATGTTCTAAATTGTTGGTAGGACTTTGAAAATATATGAGGTGATCACTTGAACAGGTGTAAGAAGTTCACTCAGGTTTACACCACCTTGGTGGAATACAGCTTGTACCAAACGTCTAAAGAAAATGAGGCAGAAGTATATGAGTAATAACTTAAAAAGAGATTATAAGTTAGTAAATAGACAGCTGAATGCTTCTTTGAGATCAGCTAAATGTAAAATTGAAACAAATTTATTGAGCACACCTTCCACAAAGGAATTTTATTGATATGTTAGACAGTTAGGTAAAAAGGTTAAAAACATTCAGACCTTCTATTGTTATTAATGGTGAAGCTTTGTTCATCGGTGTAGAACTGGCAAATTTGTTCAACAAGTACTTTCTGGCAGGTGAGGCCCAATTACATGAAGAGATTTCTGACATAAGTATGATAATAGAAGATGGTTATATGTGCTCGTTTTTCAATCTCATTGGGATGTACCAAATAGGGTAGTGGCATGGGACCTGACAACATCCCGGGATGTTTTGGGGCTTATTGTAGTAATTAAATCTCAGTCACTATAACACTACATTTTAACAACTTGTTGCATTCTGGTATAGTCCCAGTAAGTTGGAAACTTGTTGATGTAATCCCAGTTCATGGAGGAGGTTCACAGGTGGATAACATCAGAAACCACAGAACCACAGAACTATTGTCTACCTTCTTTGGTGGGGAAACGTTTTGACATGTGTTTTCTTTCTATACTCAAGCAAGAAATTCAGGGATGTTTAATGGACCTTACACAACATGGTTTCATGAAAAATCAGTCCACATTTACTAACCTTACAGAATTTTATGATCCAGTGACAAAAGCATTAGCTACAGCAAATGTCTACTGTGGTGCTGCACTTAGATTTATCGAAGGCTTTCGATAGTGATCCACCCTGTTATTCTAGATGCTATTTATAAGCACAAGGTTAATCTGCATATTATCCACTGGGATTTTCTGGGATTGAGTGGAAGATTGGAAAGAGTAAGAACTGAAAATTTTACATCAGAGTAGCTAGAAGTGAATAAAGGTGTCCCCCAGGGTTCAGTACTTGGACCAATGATGTTTGTACTGCAATGAACTGAGGTGGGCTACCAGCCACAACTCTCAGCTGAGATACCAGATGACTAGAGGCTTCTGAGCTTCCCAAAACCCATAAATTGCCTGTTTTTTTTTTTTGCTTTTTAATACTATTTACTGCACTTATTTTATTGCCTGACACCTACTTTTATACTGTATTATATACTGTATACTAAACTACACTGTTGTACTGCAATTGTCTGCTTTACTGTGCCTGTTAAATCAAATTTTATTGCAGTCTTCCCTGTTTACAAAGCCGATTTTGCCATTTTCACTGTTTAAGTATTCACTGGTATTTTTTGCTATTGCAAAGCAACCTGTTCTGCTTGTTCTGGTTTTCCAGCAAGCAGTGTTAAAATCATTAACTTGTTAGCTGTTTAAAACATTCTTTAGAGTCTCCTTGGTTTTTTCTGCTGTTTCAAACATATTTTTAGTATCTCACTGCTATTTTTTCTGCTGTGTTAAACATTATCTAATGGTTCCCCACAAAATTAAGGTAGTTAGTAGCTGTAGCATAGTCCAGATACAGGTTTGCTGCATCTGGGTCTGTTTGTAGTGGCTGCTTGTTCTGAGCATGTTTTCCAGGTAATCTTGGATTGGAAGGATCCTTTATGCACCTTAATGAGAGGACTGTGCTGTATGGAACCTGTCTGGTGAAGAGTGGTGGTTGGTCTAGTGCTTAGTGTAATTATCCTCACTGGTCCTTTTGAACCTTTTTAAAGTTTTTTTTCAATTTTCCGGTATTTAAGCACTGCACTTGAACATGTTTTGGCTTGTTTGTACTGAGCTGAACTGAGGTGGGCTACCAGCCATATCTCGGAGATGAGCTACCAGATGACTAGAAGCTTCTGAGCTTCCCAAAAACCATAAGTTGCCTGTTTTTTGCTTATTTATACTATTTACTGCATTTTTTATTGCCTGCCACCTACTTTTATACTGTATTTATATACTGTGTACTAATTTACACTGTTATAATGCAATTGTCTGCCTTACTGTGCCAGTTAAATCAAATTGTATTGCTGTTTTTACTATTTACAAAGCTATTTTTTCTATTTTCATTGTTAAGTATTTGTTGGTATTTTTGCTGTTGCAAAGCAATCTGTTCTGCTTGTTCTAGTTTTCCCACCAAGCATTGTTATAATAACTGGTTTGTTAGCTGTTAAAAACATTCTTTAGAGTCTACTTGCTGATTTTCTGCTGTTTTAAACATTTTTTTAGGGTCTCACTGCTATTTTTTCTGCTGTGTTAAACATTCAATAGTGGTTCTTGCCGAAACTGGGGTAAATAGTACCTGTAGTATAGTCCAGATGCAGGTTTGCTGCATCTGAGTCTGTTTTTAGTAGCTGTTTGTTCTGAGCACGTATTCCAGGCCATCTTGGTTTGGAAGGGGCCTTTCTGCACTCTAGTGAGCTGATTGTGCTGATTGGAACCTGTCTGGTGAAGGGTGGCTTGTCTATGGTTTGGAGTAAGCATCCACATAGGTCGTTTGGAACCTTTTTGAATTTTTTTCAAGTTTTTAGATTCTGGTATTTAAGCCCTGCACTTGAGCATGTTTCTGCTTGATTGCACATTGCACAGCACTGAGTGCTGCTGCGCAATTATGCACCATAACTGGACAGATTAATTCAACAGTTTTTTTTCTTAGATACAACTGTAGCACATTAGTGTAACCCTCATCCTCAGTACTTTTCTGGTCAAAGAAATACTGCTAGTGAGCGGAAACCTAAATAAATAAAAATAAACAAAAACAGGCAGAAATATCCATCCACTGAGCTCCTCCTTGATCAAACCTGAAAAAGCCCCCTTAGTGATAACAGTCTTCAACCTAGCACTATGGACAGTAGGACCACCCTTGTTTCTCCTGCCAGCCTTGTTGACTTGGGTCTCTTGAGGCAGTGTAGCAATTCCCTCATGTACACCGACAACCCTCTACTAATAACTCACTCTATTACAGAGTGTGAGAGATGTATGTACACCAAGAATCTTGAATCCATGCTCTCTCACATTCAAAACAGTAACACAGAAGAGGTTGTCAACCCACCCACCACTACACATGCACATAGTACCAATACTCATACACGTAGTATGCATCTAACACAAAAATCAACACATGCAGAGGTTCTCTCAGAAAACCTCCCAAGACCTCCAAAACACAAGATTGCTGCAACTAACACAGTTCCCACAGCACCCATGACACATAGCAACACCACTGTCTCACTTACCAAGCTCGTAAGGTGTAACACTCAAAAGTCAAATTTTCTAGTCATTGGGAGACTCAGTAGTAAGACACACAGATGTCCCACTTACCAGGTTGGACAAGGAGAAAGTCACAGTCAGCTACCTGTCTGGTGCCAGGATTCATCAGATGATGCATGCACTTTGGTCTCTCAGCAACAAGTACCATTATGACTCTGTCACAGTTCATGTTGGAGTGAATGACCTGAGACATACCTTACTGGACTATATGAAGAGAGACATGATTGAGCTCTCTGAGTACATGTCCCAGGCAGGTATGATCCTGGTCTTCAGCAGCATACTACCCTCACCTACAATGATGCTACAGTATAAATAAAAATATAAAACAAATTTCAATAATTGGCTTAGTTTTTGGTGTCATTTCAAGGAGATCTAGTTCCTGTCAGCCTGGGAAGCCATGGTCGACAAACCTCGCTGTTTTGCCAGAGACGATTTGCACCTGGCACCTCTAGGATTTTGGCTGCTGGCAAAGGTTCTTGCCTACCCCATTAGTATCTTATTTTAGGCACGGTCTCAAAAACAAATCTACTGACATGAAATTTGCCAGTCATAACAAAATAAGGGTCTTGTTGCTAAATGCTAGGAGCTTAAACCAAAAACTGCACACCCTGGAAGCATTTCTATCACTGGAAGATGTAGATGTCTGTGCAGCCACAGAAACTTGGTTCAAGGCTTCAGAGAGTACCCTGGCCTTGCAAGGCTACAATGCCAACCACACCTTCAGACCACTAAATGAAAATGTGGGAACCAAAGGAGGCAGTGTTTCTATCTATATTGGATATAAGTTCACATCCTGTCTAGTTAGACTGGACAACTCCATGAAGTTACTCCAAGTTCAGGTAATGGTGAGTAAGACCACCATTCATGTCATAGCCAGTTATAGATCCCCTCCATGGGTCATGATGTGCATTAAGCCTACTTGACCAAACTGGAGACAATCCAAATATTACCAAACACTCTGGTTATGGGGGATTTAAATTATCCCATCATCAACTGGGAAACCTACGCTAGACCTAACTCCCTAGAGCAAAAGTGCCTTGACTTTGTTAACTCAAAGGCCCTGGAACAAATTGTTCATACTTCAACAAGAGGAACAAACATAAAACCACACACGCAAGGCTGCAGAGATTCCGACAAACAACAATAATAATAATAATGAAAGCACTTATCAACAAGTTTTGGATTGCTGGAGCTGGTTTGTCAGAATCTCTGCAGCCTTGCATGTGTGGTTTGTATATGGTTTGTTTAAGAGGAGCAAACATACGAGATAGATCTGTTCATCATTAACATGTCAAACAGGTGTACTACCGCAACTGTCGGACCCTTATAAGTTAAATCTGACCACAAATCAGTCACCTTCAAGCTGACACTAACATCAGGACTCACAATGGGTGAAATTAGACTAAAAAACTTCACCAAGGCAAACTATAAAATACAAATGTACAATTGGCATCTGAGATATAACATTAAAATTATAGGAATAAGAAACAGTATGCAATGATATAAAACAATTGTATAAGAAGGAATGAGTTGTTTAGTTTTCATAGAAGGTATTTGAAAGTATGTTTCCTTTTAATCAGGTTAGTATAAAACAGAAAGGGGGGGATAGAAGACTGAAATACATCAGGTATGTAAGGAGAGGTTCACAGGAAGGGAAAAAGACATACAGGGAAGAAGCTATCCTGGGTTAATACAGGAGCAGGTCCAGTTGCTATATAGAAAGTGTTTTATGTGTTTCTTAAATAGAGATATGTCTGTGATGTTTAAGATATGCTGGGGAATAGTGTTCCAGGTTTTAGAGATGTGATGGGAATAGAGTCAATCCCCAGCCTTATTGCTTTTGGAGACTTGTAAGAGTGTTTTATGTATAGAACAGAGTTGCCGAGTATTGTGTAAGGTTGCATTAGGTGCTGCAATGCTGGGATTCTGTCTGGCTGGTACACTAAGTGGTGAGTAATAATGAGTTGGGTACAGGTCAGGTGTTGGGGGATTCTAACCAATTCAGTTGTCGTAAGGAGGAGCAATGGTGAGATCTGTGTGGAGAATTAGTGGCAAACGTGGCTATTTTGTTATAGCAGGATTCAAGTTTGGAAAGTTCAGTTTTGCTAAGCATGGTAAAGATCGGGGAAGCATAGAATAGAGTAGATAGGAGGTGAGTTCTGGTGGTGTCCAATCTGGCTTGGTTTTTAAGAAATGGCTTAATCTGGTAGAGAGAGCCAAGTTTAATATGTGTTTTTTTTAATGGATTGAGATAGGTGAATGTCGAATTTCAGTTTATCAATGATAACACCTAGTAGCTTAGTTTATGAGGTGGAGGTTATGAGCATGTAGTTAGAGGAATATATGTGGAAAGAGATTGGAGGTATGGATGATTTGTTGGGGAGAAAAAGCATGAGCTTGGTGTTGCTTTGATTCAAGATAAGGTTAGATTTGTTTAGCCAAGATTCTACTTGCAGAAAGGATTGTTATGTGACTTCCCCTAGCTGTGGGAAGGAATATGCATTACATATGAGGGTAGAATCATCTGCATATTGAATAACTGAGGCCAGAGGAGTGGAATGATGCAACTGATTAGTACATATATTGAAATGGAGGGAACCCAATATGGAACCTTGTGTAGCTCCAATATTAACAGGAGGTAAAGATGATAGCTCCTGTTTCCACCTAACAGCTTGTTGTCGTTTAGTTAAGTAACTGTGAAACCATGATAGGGTAGTGTGGCTAATGTTTAAAATGGCTAGCTAGGATAGTAGTTTCTGGTGTGAAACTGTGTCAAAGGGTATAGAGAGATCAAGAAAGATTGCAGAGACAAGTTTGTTTTGGTTTGTGTATTGATTTATACTGTTTGTAAAACTTAGGGTGGTTGTGGTGCTATGATGGGGGCAAAAGCCATGTTGAGTATGAGATAGGAGGTTGTTGGACAGAAGGTGATTTAGAAGCTGGGTATGAATGCATTTTTCAAGTATTTTAGAGAGGAGTGAAAGGATGGCAATTGGTCTGTAGTTTGTGAGTTCTGTGGAATTTCCACCTTTATGCAGAGGAGTGATGTAGGAGATTTTCCAGAGTATTGGGACATAGCTTTCAGTAATAGAGTGATTGATAAGGATTGATATGGGGTATGTGATAGCTTCAGCAGCAATTTCAAGGAATTCTGATGGTAAATTATCTGCGGCAAGGCTGGTAAGTTTGAGTTTTTTAAGAAGTTTGCATATAGTGTGAGTTGGAACAGGTTGTAAGGAGAAAGTATTTGCGAGATTATTATTGATGGATGGGACATTGGGTGACGTATTTTGGTGATGTTTACTGAGAGAGTATATTGAGTTTATGAAGAAGGAACTGAACTGTGTTGCTATGTTATCAATTGAGGGGGGTGTATTGGATATGGGTGTGGTAGTGTTGCCAGGTTGAAGAAGTTTGTTAATGGTGAACCACAATTTTTGGGGTTGTTTTGATGCTTTTGTTGGGCAGTGATGTAGTATGTTTTTTTATCTGTTTTTATTTGGGATTTTGCTTTATTTCTGAGCTGTTTCTATAGCTTTACATTATCTTGATTACTGTTAGTTGACCATTGTACTGATGCATTGTCCCTTGGTCAAAAGATCTTTGGTGTTATTTGTAGCCATGGTGAATGGTGCATTTTGATTCTAGCCATTCTACAAAAGGCTAAGCTGTTTAAAATATCCAGGAGGGTAGTATTAAAGTGTTGTACAGTGGCATTAAGTGTTAATGTTTTTAGGAGATACCAATTTATTTGTTGGAGTAGGGTATGAAGTGTCTATATTAAATAACCGAAGAGGTGTTTCAGAAAAACCTCTTCGCTGACACATAAACAGCGAATGCACAAAACTGCAAATGCAGACATCAGCAATTTCTTTCCTTGGGAAAGAAACCGCTTGCCTAAAAACAAAAAAAAAAATCATTAGAAACATAACAAAGTGGGGGGCTCCACCTGCTACACCTCCAAATGTGGGGGGCTATGCCCCCACACCCCCCAACTAAATATGCCAACTCCGAGATTGCACTACAGTGGGGAAAAGGGCAAACTTATGGGGATGGCCAAGTGATAGGAACCGCTGTTCTGAACTATCGCGATTTAGTGCATTAGTTCATTATGTGTCGGCAAAGAGGTGTTCGCTGAAACGCTTCTTCGGTTATTTAATATAGGTCCGGGTATGAATACTTGAGTACTTGAGTGTTTTATTACAGATTAGTCGGTAGACTGATTATTTTGGTGGACTGAGCAGATGGTCACTGATACTGTTGGGGAGACATCCTGATTGGAGAGGTGAAGGAGATTTATTAGTGAGAATCCAATCTAAAATTGAGTGTCTGTTAGTTATTTTATCTATTCTGGTGTGATCTTGTAATAGTTGGTAGAAACCATGCAGATTTATACAGTTAGATGAATTATTGTTGTCATAGGTGGTCCAGTCTATATTAAGGTCCCCCATTATAATAATTTCCTGGTGGTAGGTTAAGGATAGCCAGTGGAGAATTTCTTCAACTGTCATTGAATTGTCACCTGGGGGAATATAGATGGCTACAATTATCAAGATTTTCTTTTTATTAATGTTTAACTTACTGAGAAGTATTTCACTACTATTAACCGAAGGGAGATTTGTGTTAATAAGTTCTAGTTGTAAGTTTTATTTGAACATTATGGCTATACCACCTCCAAGTTTAATTCGATGGTCAGACCGGTATTTGTTGTATCCAGGGGGTAGGATTTCATTGTTTTTAACATGTGGTTTGAGCCAGGTTTCAGTCAGAATGGCAATGTCAGGGGAGTATAAATCTAGCAGAGCATGTAGATAATGGAGCTTGTTTAGTATACTTCTTAAATTTAAGTTAAGGAACAGAAGAGAGTGTCGTTTGGTATGCGAAGGGATTATAGGGGGGTTTCTTGGGAAGTGTGTTGAAGTTATGTTTGGATTTACATGGGGGGCAGGGTTGGGATGTATGTCACTACTCAGATGTAATTTTGATAGTATACAGAGTATAGCGTTTATATTTTTATGTAGTAGATTGTGGTTTGTTAAGAGAGGTTTAGATTTAGAAATGGTTTATGGTATTTGAGTGGAAAGCAATCTATGCGAGTAGTGTAGTGGAGCTTGGATGTAATGTCGAGGTTGGTAAAGGGGGTATTGTGAAACGGAAAAGCAGTTGTAGAATGCTGGGGGTGACGAATATTGGTGGGAATGTGGAAGTAAGTTAGGAGGTAGAAGAAGGTTAGTGTGAGTAGGTTACCTGTATGAAGAGAGTAGTTTTAGTGAGGAGTGTTGGGTTGATCGTGATATAGGTGACATAGTGTATATTGACTATATAATGATATGAGATGATTGAAATGTATAAGAGGAGAATAGAAAGAGTTATAGTGTTTGAATAAAAAGATAGCTAGAGTAGGTAATTTTGTGAAAAGGAGTCAGTTGGGGAGAACAGGGGTGTGTTAGTTTGTGGAGATGATAAACTGGGTTTAATAAATGGTACTTCAGAAGAGAGTTAGTGTGGTGGTGGGAGGTATAATGTGATTGGATAATTGTTGCATGATGAATTTGGAAGACACACACTCTCCAGCCAAGACCGGAATAGCTGGTCAAGAGGAGAAGGCTAACACTTGCATCACACCACATGGAACACATAGCCCTCCAGAAGACACACACCAGCACTGCCTTTACATACAAACACAAACAGCACACGCACCTTCACGGAGGGTCTCAATAAAAATCTACCCAAACAACAAAGACCTCCAAGGCAGAAATGCACTCGGCCACCACAACACAACACTAATCACGAGACACATAACTCTTCTAAACAGTGTGCCATTCAAGCAAAGCCCCTAAGGCAAAACAGCATGCCCAACACACTGGTCATAGGTGACTTGATAGTAAGGCATACTGATGTCCCACTCACTAGGTTGAATAAGGAGAAAGTAACAGTCAGCTGCCTGTCAGGCACTAGGATCCACCACATAACGCACGCACCAAGTCCCTCAACAACAGGTACAAATATGACTCTGTCATTGTACATGTGGGTGTAAATGACCTGAGATGTACCTCCCTGGACTACATAAAAAGAGACATGGAGGAGCTCTCGGATTATGTAGGCCAGGCGGGTATGACCCTAGCCCTGAGCAGCATCCTACCATCACCCAGAAGGATACAAGAGTACAATTTTCTGGTGTCATTCTAAGGGGATCCAGTATCTGTCTGCCTGGGATGACATGATTGACAGACCTCGATGCTTTGCCAGAGATGGCCTGCATCTGTTACCCCTGGGTTTCCGGATACTGGCCAATGCTCTTGCCACCCCTATAGTGCCTTTTTTAGGTGGTGTTCCAAAGACCAAATTACCACCATAACAGCTACATACAAATGCAATCTGAGGGTCATGCTGCTCAATGCTAGAAGTCTAAATCTCAAAATGAACTCACTTGAAGCACTCCTTAAAATGGAGAACATCGACATTTGTGCCATAACAGAGACCTGGTTCAAGGCAGCAGAAAGCACTCCTGCACTACCAGGCTATAACTCATTCCACACCTTTCAGCCCCAAAACTTGGACCAAAGCTCGAAAGGCGGTGGTGTTTCCATATTCATAAAGGATACGCACACCTCCAGACTGGTAACCCAACATAACGCATCTGAGATACTTCAGGTGCAACTAACATTGGGTAAGACAGCGATTCAGGTCGTAGCCTGCTACAGGACCCCAACCATGACCCAAGACTCACACTCCATGTTCCTAAGCACCCTGGAGAATATTAAGGTCCAACTTAACACTCATACCGGGCAAATTCAACTACCCCTACATTAACTGGGAAAACTACTCATGTACCAATACACTTGCCCAACTTTTCCTGGAATTTATTAATTCCAATGCCCTGGACCAGCTCGTTCTTACCCCCACTAGAGGTAGCAACATCCTTAACCTGGTCATTACTAACATGGGTGACCATTGCTCTGCACCAGTAGTCAACTCCTCTCTGGTTAGATCTGACCACAAACTAATCACCTTGAAAATCCCCCCCCCCTCCCCGCAAAGGTAACCACCATGAAAAGCTTCTTCAAAGCTAACTTTGGGCTCCTAAAAACAGAGGTTGCCAACTTCATTGCACCCATGCAAGTGGATATCAGTTGCATGACTGCTGAATCATACACCAGTGCAGTGTACGAACACATAAACAAGTGCATGAATCTCGCTATACCCAATAGAACCAAGATGCTCTTGTCCAAAAAAAGGAAGCCAATCTGGTGGTCCCCTGCCATAAACAAACTCTACAACAGAAGGAGGAAACTGATACAGAATAAGGTGAAGTCCAAAGACTGGAAAAACTCCCTTATCAGTCACAACAAAAAGTTGAGATCCCTCATCAAATCCTCTAAAGCTAGCTATGAAAATAGAATTGCAGCAGATAGTAAAGACACCCACAAGGCCTTCTAAAGTTATGTAAAGAATCTCCATGGCAATACCCAGATTTGCTCTGAGTGACTGCACAATGGTAACTCCTATACCAAGCCAACAGATGTTGCCAATATACTGGCCGACAGATTCAGTGCCAACTTTACTCCTCTCTCTCCCCAAGGGACCATTCACAATACCAGTAAATTGCCAGGCGCCCAGTATTACTGCTGCACAGGTTAAAACAGCACTGTTCAAGGCCAGGAATACAGCTTCAATGGGACCTGACAATATCCCTGGCTGTGTTCTACATGAACTACAGAGTGAACTGGCACCTCACCTTTGTGCCCTGTTCAATCACAGCCTCACCTCAGGCTTTGTCCCTACCGAATGGTTCACTGCTACACTCATCCCTCTCCACAAAGGAGGAGCGACTACAGACCCTGGGAACTATCGCCCCATTAGCCTGATGAGTCTGGTATGCAAAGCTATGGAATGCATCATCACTGACTAGATCCCACACAGTTTGGTTTGTGAAGGGTAGATCATGCCTGCTCAACTTGGCTAACTTCTTTGAGTCAGTCACCAGAGCTGTGGATGAAAGCAAGGTGGTTCATACAACCTACCTTCATCTGGCCAAGGCCTTTGATGCCATTCCCTACTCAGGAATCAGAGAAAAACTCACTAAGCTTGGCATCAACCCCTATATCACTAGGTGAGTTGCAAACTGGCTTACAGGTAGAACCCACAGTGTGAAAGTAGCTGACTCTAAGTCAGACTGCAAACATGTCACAACTGGAGTCCCACAGGGTTTGGTCCTGGGTCCTCTCCTGTTTGGTAACTACTTCTCTGAAGTCCAGGCCAAAACAAAGGGACTCTGGCTGACAAAGTTCATAGACGATTGCAAGTTGGGAGCTATTATTAACTCCCCAAGTCATGTTGACATCTTACAGAAAGGCCTCACTGAGACCAACGACTGGTGTCAGAACCATGGCCTTAAGCTTAATGCCAAAAAATGTGTCTTCATCCCATTTGGGAAAAACCTGGTTCCCATGAATTACCACATTGATGGTAGTCCACTGAACACAGAAGGTGTTATAAGAGATCTGGGAACACAGGTTGACAGCAACCTCTCTTTTGACCACCACATTGCCACTGTGGTCAGAAAGTCCTTCTATGTGGCACATCTCATTACTAAGCGTTTTGCATCCAGGAAGAAAGAGGTTATTGTCTCCATCTACTCTTCCCTCATTAGGCCAATCATTGAGTACAATGCCCGAATTGGTGTGTACCTCACTAAACACCTGCAACAACTGGAGAGGCCGCAAAAGTACCTCACAAAGAGGATCCCATTTGTCCTACATGGACAGACTAAAAAAATCTCCAACTATTCTCTGTCTCATATCACCTACTTAGAGACGCTCTCTGCTTGACTTACAAAGCCATGTCTGACCCAGTTCTGTTAGAAATGCTACATCTGAAGAAATCCCAATCCCTCAACAACACACACTCCAGAGACCTCAACCTCATTACCACAATCAACAGAACATGCTGGAGGGACAGGTTCATAACCGAGAGACTGCCCATGCTATGGAATAGACTTCCCATGCTATGGAAAGGAACCTGACAATATCCCTGGATATGTTCTACATGAGCTACAAAGTGAACTGGCACCACATCTGTGTGCTCTGTTCAATTACAGCCTCACCTCAGGCTTTGTCTCTACTGAATAGCACACTGCTACAGTCATCCCTCTCCATAAAGTGGAAGCAACTACAGACCCTGGGAATTATTGCCCCATTAGCCTGACGAGTCTGATATGTAAAGCTATGGATTGCATCATCATGGACCTAATTAACAAGGATATAGGTAATATGCAAACTCTAGATCCCACGCAATTTGGTTTTGTGAAAGGTAGATCATGCATGCTCAACCTGGTTGACTTCTTTTTGCCAGTCACCAGAGCTGTGGATGAGGGCAAGGCAGTTCATACAGCCTACATCGATCTGATCAAGGCTTTTGATACCATTCCCCACTCAGGAATTATTGATAAACTTACCAAGATAGGCTTCAACCCCTATATCACTAGGTGGGTTGCAAACTGGCTCACAGAATGAACCCACAGTGTGAAAGTAGGGAACTCCAAGTCAAACTGCCGACCAGTCATGAGTGGAGTCCCACAGGGATCAATCCTGGGTCCTCTCCTGTTTGGCTTCTACGTCTCAGAAGTCCAGGCCAACATGGAGGGACTCTGGCTGACCAAGTTTGCAGACAACTGCAAGGTGGGAGCTATTATTAACTCCCCAAGTGATATAGACATCCTACAGTAAGGCCTCACTGAGACCAGTGACTGGTGTCAAAACAATGGCCTTAAGCTTAATGCCAAAAATGTGTCATCATCCCCTTTGGGAAAAATTCAGTTCCCATTAATTACCACATCAATGGGAGCTCACTGAACACTGAAGGCGTTATAAGAGATCTGGGGCACAGGTTGACAGCAACCTCTCCTTCAACCACCACATTGCCACTGTGGTCAGAAAGTCCTTTGATGTGGCACATCTCATTACCAAGGGTTTTGCATCCAGGAAGAAAGAGGTCATCATCTCTCTCTACTTTTCCATCATTAGGCCTGTCATTGAGTATAATGCCCTATTTGGCGTGTACCTCACTAGACATATGCAACAGCTGTAAAGGCCACAAAAGTACCTCACAAAGGGTATCCTAAGCCTTAAACACATGTCCTACATAGACAGACTCAAAAAAATCCAACTATTCTCTGTCTCATATCACCTACTTAGAGGTGATCTCTGCTTGACTTACAAAGCCATGTCTGATCCAGCTCTGTTAGAAATGCTACATCTAAAGAAATCCCAATCCCTCTGCACCACATGCTCCAGAGACCTCAACCTCATTACCACAATCAACAGAACATGCTGCAGGGACAGGTTCATAACCCAGAGACTGCCCATGCTATAGAATAGACTTCCCATACATGTCAAGCAGAGCACCTCACTGGCCCACTTCAAGAGAAATCTTGATGAGTGGATGGGAAATAGAAAGTTCACCCCGGGGATCACTCCAGTGACTCTGATAAAAGCAGTGGGAACTAACATTGGGCGGCATGATGCCAGTGCACTTCTATGGGCTAGGCTTGTAAAGGCACCAGGGCCATTAGCCTAGTACACACCTATGAACCTATGTGGGGAGGGTATAGTAGAATCAGATTGGATGCGTCAGGGTGGAAGGTGTGGTTAGTTAGAAATAAATGTGGGAGTAGTGGGGTGGGTGGGAAATGACGGCAGGATAGGAGAGCAAAATGAGCCTGAGCACAGCGAGGGCAAATGGAGTGGGGTTGAGCCAAAAACAAATACAGAGCTAGGAACAATCAACTGCTTCGCCACGTCCAGGAATGGAAAGATAACAGTACAGGTAAGTGAAGAAAAACAGATACTTCTACAGTCAAATAAGCTATAATTACAATAGACCAGTTTAATAAGGAAGTAAATAATGAGACCAACTTGTAAAGTGAGCAATAATAGGAAAGGATGGGGAGTATCCAATAGTGTGCACTCCCGGCAAAATATAGAAAAAGTGTTCAAGCAACAAAACAGCAGAATAAGTACATACACTGTAAATTCTTTTTATGTGATGTCTGACTCGTTGTAAGCCATAAGAACAGCCATTATTATTTATTTATTTATTTGTTTGTTTATTGACATTTGTTAACCGGGTTTGTCCAACTGGGCCTGTGGCCCATTTTCAATGGAGAACCAAGGGGAAAAGCTCCAGTAATACATTTTAAAACAAGTACAATTTTAAACAATATTGATATAATAGCAGTTATAGCAAAACAATTCACATATGTTGGGATACATGCATAAAGTTAAAGTTGCATTAAAAAGAAGCTAAGTAACAATTTTACATAGATATAGTTCAATAGGTCAACAATGAACATTTTTGTTTGTATAAAATTGTGCAAATGCATAGTAGACACATTGGAGAGAGAGGTGTAATGAGGTACTAAGTATGGTCCTTTTGAGGGTACATAAAGGGAAGAAAGACTAGGTAGGGTCATGGCAAGGGCAGGTTCTGGAATTGAGAAAATAAGCTTTTAGTTCATTTTTAAAGTGTGAGGTGTGGAAGATTGAACGTAAGTCAAGGGGAAGTTTGTTCCAAGCATGGGCAAGGGAGTGTTTGTAGAGTAGTTTGCCTACTGACCTTTTTGGGTGGTAGATATCAAGTAATTGTTGGTTAGATACGGAGGGTCCAGGGTGGGATGTAGATGGAGACTAAGGAAGATAGAGATGGACAGAAGGAGGGTTTATAAAGAATAGAGTGTAGCATATGAAATTGATAAGATAGCAGAAACTGGGGAAGTTCAAGCCATTGAAGAGAGTTTAAAGAAATGCAGTGGTGTGAGTTGTATAGGGAGTTAGTAATGAATCTGGCTATTTTATGGTAAGTCTGTTGCAGTTTGTTTAGAGTGGAGGCCTGGATATTGGTAAGAACTGGGGCGGCGTATAAGAGGGAGGGGAGGAGGAGTGCCTGGCCCAGAGTAAGTCTAGATTAAGGGGTTAGGAATTTTTTGTTCTGATATAGCAGACCTAGTTTCTGGTTTGTTTTTTTTATACATTGGAGTATGTGTAGGTTGAATTTGAATTTGTCATTGATAATGACCCCTAGGAGTTTTGTGTGGGTGTCAGGTTGGATATTTGTATTGTTAGAAGATGTAATAAGAAAGGAGGTTTTGTGATGAGAAAGAGAACGGGGAAGGAAAAGTAGGAGTTTGGTCTTTTTGGGATTTAGGGTCAATAGGTTGTGAGAGAGCCATTGTTCAGTGGATTGTGGAGCCTGTTGGGTCAGGGAGTGTAGTTCAGGAATGTTATTTGATATGGATATAGGTGTGGAGTCGTCGGCATACTGAATAAGGGAGGATTCTTTGCATGAGGTGTAAAGATAATTGGTGAAGATGTTAAACAAAAGGGGTCCCGAGATGGAGCCTTGGAGAACACCAGTAGAGATGGGAAGGAAAGGTGAGGAGGATGAGAGCCATTTGACAGATTGTTCCCTGCCAGATAGGTAACTATTAGACCAGGCAAGTACGGAGGGGGATAGGTGGAGATTTCCAAGTTTGGATAGTAGTAGAGGATGAGAGATAGTATTGAAGGCTTTGGAGAGATCTAGGAAGAGACAGGAAATGAGTTTATTGTTGTCTAGAGCCTCTGCAATGATATGAGTGAAGGAGAGGAGTGGTGGTGCTGTGGTGAGGACAAAATCCATGTTGGGTAGGGGTAAGTAAGTGGTGTGTGAGGAGGTGATTGAGAAGCTGTGAGTGAATACATTTTTCTAATATCTTGGAGAGGGGAGGACAGAATGGCAATGGGTCGGTAGTTTGAGGGGTCAGTGGAGTTTCCACCTTTATGAAGAGGGATAGTAAAGAAAGATTTCCAAAGGGTGTGGACAGTTGATTCCAGAATAGATTGATTAATTAGTATAGATACAAAATAGGCAATTGAGTCAGCAGTAAGTTTGAGGAATGTAGGAGATAGAGTGTCAGTGGAAGGAGAGCAAGGTTTTAGCTTGAGTAGTAGAGATTTGATGTAAGTAATGGGAACCGGCTTAAAAGAAAACAAAGTTGTGTTAGTGGGACTTGGAGAGGTGGTTGTCAAAGTAGAGTTTGGCTTAGAGGTTGCCAGATTTTGGATGGAAGAGATAAAGTGCTTATTCAGGAGGGTAGATGTTTCCTGAGGGTAACAGTTAGGGTATGGGGAGGGATTAGAGGGCTTTCCAGGATAGAGGATGTTGTTGAGAGTTGACCACAATGTTTGAGGATTGGATTTGTTGTTAAGCTGAGCAGAGCTATAGTATAACTTTTTGTCATTAGTTGTATGAGTTTTTTGCAAGGTTCCTCAGTTGCCTGTATTTTTGAAGAAAAGGTGGTTGTTTAGTTTTAGTCCAGGTTTTCCAAGCATGATCTCTTTGTTTCATAAAGGACCTAGACTCTTTGGAGAGCCATGGAGCATGGTTTGATTTTACTCTGATCTTCCTAGAGGGAGCTAAGGAGTTTAGAGTATTCATGAAGATGCTATTGAAAGTGCTTACAACATCGTTTAGGGGGAGGTGTTTTAGAATGGACCGATCTATGTTGTGGAGAATGGAGTTAAATTGGGATGAATTGAAAGTCAATAGTTTTCGACAGTCTTTGATAAGGTGGGGTTTAGGAATATGGGAGTAGTGTCTTAAGATGGTGGTAGGGAGATGATCATTGAGGGAGTCAGGTAAGGTGGTGGGATTGTGGTATTGGTGGGGGGAATTGGTAAGGATCCAATCTATGATGGAGCTGGAAGTGGAATTTTTATGGAAGCGAGTGGGAGATGTTATAAGTTGGTGGAAGCCGTGTAGGTGGATACTGAGTTGGGGAGAGTCAGGTGTTAGTTTGGACCAATCAATGTTGACATCACCAAGGATAAGTGTCTCATATGGTATGTTGTGGGAGAACCAGGATAGGATGTTTTCAAGAATGGGCAGATTGTTACCAGGAGGAAGGTAGATAGAGACAATTGCAAGTTTTTTTGTGGGGATTCAGATGGCAGTTAAGGATGATGATTTCAGCTGGGAGAAAGTCAGGAATTGGGGAAGGGTATGGTGAGAGGTTAAGAATGTTTGAGTAGAGGATGGCCACACCACCACCTTTTTTACAGGTCTATCAGATCAGAAGATATTATAACCTGGTGGGAGTATTTCACTATTTGAGATGTGTGGCTTGAGCCAGGTTTCAGATAGGGAGAGGATGTGAGGGGTATTGAGAGCTATCCATGAGTGCAGCTCAGTGACTTTATTTGCTAGACTCTGAATATTCAGTTAGTAAATACTTAAGTATTTGGATGGAGATGATTCTTGTGACTGAGGTTGGTGACTGCTAGAGGAGTAAGATGAGGGCAGTGTAGAGGTAGTTTTGGGGAGAGAAGAGGGGCCAGGGTTGGGATGGATATCTCCAGAACAAAGTAGGTTTTTAATGAGGAGAGAGTGTGTAGTAGATGCTAAATGGAATTTGTATAGTTTTGACTTAGCTTTGTGGGAAGGTTTAAAAACCTGTATTATGGATAGTTTATATAGACTTGAGATAGAGGTAGCAAAGAGATTAGGGGAGATAGCAAAAGATGAAGTAGTTGGATATATGTTGTATGAGTGAGAAGTTGGTGAACATAGGAGTGGGTCAGAGAGACTGGAGTGGTAAGAGGTGGAGATAGAGGGAATAAGGAGTAGTGTAGAAGATATTGAAAATAATACATGTTGGAATAAAATATGGTCAGATAGAGTAGGTAGAGACAGTGGTATAGATGAAGTGGTGTTGACAAGATTGACAGATTAGTAAGGTGGTTGTGGCAATAGGCAGGAAGTGGAATTGTAGTGGCTAGTGGGACAGAAAGGGGAGGGATAGTTAGGTATAAAGGTAATTGTAATGGGGGTGGGTGGGAATGGGGGTGGGGTAGGGTAGGGTAGCGAACGGAGCGGGGCTATCACCCTGGTCAAGATGAAATCCTAGAAACAATCAGAAAAGATAGTGAAAAACTAGCTTGAGAGACAAGAATATAAAGTTTCTAAAGGTATAGCCACCAGAAATAAAATAAAAAGAAATAAAATATGAGCTGAAGTAAGCTTACAAAAAGACACTGGCCTCAAGCTACACAAGTAGATTTGCTTGAAGGAAACCCAGTGCTGTAAGGTTAAAATATGCTACAATAGAGAGGGGCTTTGCAGGGGGAGAGAGAGGTATTACTAGTAGTTAAAGCAGGGCAAAACATAAAAAAAATTAATATGTAAGAGTCTGGAGACAGTAAAATAGGGCAGGTGCACTAGGAAAGGCAATTATGAGTGAGGCTAGAAATGAATTCAGGGAAGGGTAAAGTGCAGAACAGGAGAATATACACAGAAACAGTATGAGGATAGTGGGTAACCAAAGAGAAAGGATAGGAGCTGCTGGCATCTGCTTTTCATGGTGACTAGCAGAAAAAAAAAACACTGTAAATTCTTGTTGTACTTATAAAGTCTAGCATTAATTAAAAGATTAGCTTATATAGTAGTTATTTACTGGGACACATACTTCAGTGGTATTATTTTAAGCTTAAAATGGTGGCTTCCAGACAGATAGTTAGAGTTGCAGGGTATCTGTTAAGGTCCCCAAATCTGTGCTGCCTGTACTGTGGCCAGGAGTAAACTGCAGGAAAAAATCCACTAGGGTTCAGTGGTATTATTTTAAGCTTAAAATGGTGGCTTCTGGACAGATAGTTATAGTTGCAGGGTATCTGTTAAGGTCCTCAAACCTGTGCTGCCTGTACTGTGGCCAGGAGAAAACCACAGGGAAAATCCACTAGGGTTCAGTGGTATTATTTTAAGCTTAAAATGGTGGCTTCCGGGCAGATAGTTAGAGTTGCAGGGTATCTGCTAAGGTCCTCAAACCTGTGCTGCCTGTACTGTGGCCAGGAGAAAACTGCAGGGAAAAATCCACTAGGGTTCAGTGGTATTATTTTAAGCTTAAAATGGTGACTTCCAGACAGATCATTAGAGTTGCAGGGTATCTGTTAAGGTTCTCAAACCTGTGCTGCCTGTACTGTGGCCAGGAGAAAACCACAGGGAAAATCCACTAGGGTTCAGTGGTATTATTTTAAGCTTAAAATGGTGACTTCCAGACAGATCATTAGAGTTGCAGGGTATCTGTTAAGGTTCTCAAACCTGTGCTGCCTGTACTGTGGCCAGGAGCAAAACGCAGGGAAAATCCACTAGGGACAGAGCAGCAGATACTCAGCAGCATGAAGGGGAAAGAAGGTTTCAAAATGGCCATGAAGATAAAATTGTGGTGTAAGCTTTCTGGAGCTAATTGGTGTAAAGGGCACTATAGCTGCTTCTGTTAAATGGATAATGATGGCTGCAAATACAGAAATTCCTGTGCTAGCTGCTTTAAGAGGTAACAGGTGTGCAAGTAAAAAGGGCCTGTAATAAACAGAGAGAAAAAAGATAATGGTTAATAACTTATTATATAGGTATAAGGAGAAAGTTGAAAATAGAGGTCTAAATACAGACAGTAACCTAACAACTGCCCAATACATCAGTATATACAACCCTGTAAGCATACAATAAAAATGCATTTGGTAAGACATTTACATTGGTTACAGCCACCTCAGTACTCCATAATGAGATATAATGAGAAATGTCAATTAAATTACATCTTCTACATCTGAAAACATCAGTAAAAAAGTATAAAATATGTTGAGATATATATATATATATATATATATATATATATATATATATATATATATATATATCAAGCATTTAACAGATGCATTGCTTGTCTCTCCAATGCCACACCACCTTAAAATGCATAGAACATATGAATAGGGTCAAAAAATGAAAAGACACAAGTTCTACTCAATCACACTTTGGGAGAGATGACTGAACACCTCTTTACAGCACCATCACAATCTCAACACTTCCGAAACTCACAGCACTATCAAAATCAACAATATAGAACGTGTACAGCTGTAAAATATACATTTGTTATACATAGGCAATACAAACGTATTCAACACAATTATATATACACATTAGATAGTGCAATAGATAACTGCGTACAATATGGGTTGTAATTTGTTCAAAAATAATTATACAATAGTATAAACCAACATACCAGGCAAGCACACTACAGGAGATGCCAGTGGCACTAATATATTTTAAAAATGGTGCCGTTTAAAGACTGGACGTTTAACAACTTAGTTTGACTGTGATTGGAAAAGAGGCAGGAGGAACCAGGACTACATTTAGCAGAGGATATGGGCAGAGCAAAACAGTATAGATACCACAACAGACAGATAAAAAGGGGAGAATAGCTAAATAGAAATAGATATAGTAAAAGGACAATAGAAGGTTGAGCTGGCAGAACAACCCTGAACCAAAAATGACTACAGAGCCAGGAACAATCAACTGCTTCGCCACGTCCAGGAATGAAAAGATAACAGTACAGGTAAGTGAAGAAAACCAGATACTTCTACAGTCAAATAAGCTATAACTACAATAGACCAGTTTAATAAGGAAGTAAATAATGAGACCAACTTGTAAAGTGAGCAATCATAGGAAAGGATGGGGAGTATCCAATAGTGTGCACTCCCGGCAAAATATAGAAAAAGTGTTCAAGCAATAAAACAGCAGAATAAGTACATACACTGTAAATTCTTTTTATGTGATGTCTGATTCCTTGCAAGCTGTAAGAACGGCCGTGAAGATAAAATTGTGGTGCAAGCTGTCTGGAGCTAATTGATGTAAATGGCACTATAGCGTCTTCTGTTAAACAAATAAGGATGGCCACAAATGCAGAAATTCATGTACTAGCTGCTTTAAGAGGTAACAGGTGTGCAGGAAAAAGGGCACTGTAAATTCTTTTTATGTGATGTCTGATTCCTTGTAAGCCATAAGAATGGCTGTGAAGATAAAATTGTGGTGCAAGCTGTCTGGAGCTAATTGGTGTAAAGGCTGCTATAGCTGCTTCTGTTAAATGGATAAGGATGGCCGCAAACTCAGAAATTCATGTACTAGCTGCTTTAAGAGGTAACAGTTGCGCAGGAAAAAAGAGCCAGGCAAGCACACTACAGGAGACGTAGCTGACCAAGTCTGTAGGCAACTTTAAACTGGATGCAATTATTGACTCCCCAAATGATGTAAGTATACTCCAGGAGGGTCTTATGCAAACCAGTGACTGATGTCTTAGTCATGGTCTCAAACTGAATGCAATGAAATGCATCATCATTCCCTTTGGCACAAACAGTGTCCCTTCACATTATCAAATCAACTGTAAATAGCATCAATTAATTGGGGGGGGGTAGAGCTGAGAAACAGCATTGCTCTTTTATTTAGAAATATCTGTATTTAGCTGAAATGTATTTGCAACAAGCCTGCTCTGAATACCGTTCCTCTCTGGCTGTATTTAATTTTGATTTGTAGCTCTTAATTTAAGGTTTGATCACTTCTATTTTCTATCTTATTTTAGTATTACATTTGTTTGTTCTACGTTTTCTGTTCTGTTGGAGTTTTAAGTTTTTGGCTAGGGTCAGTTAAAAAAAATTACCAAAGAATTAATCTGCAAACTGTGAATAGCATCAGTTACTTATTGAGGGGAGCTAAGAAACAGCATTGTTATTTTATTTAGAAATATCTGTATTTAGCTGAAGTGTTTGTGTGGCCTGTTAGTTCTGAATATCGCTCATCTCTGGCTGCATTTGGTGGCTTTTGAGTTTCCCGCCCCTACTATAAATCTCATTTTGGACACTCCTCCCAGTCCCATCTCATCAGCTCATTCCACTGAGTAGAGAGAGATTATTTGGGAAGGCCCACCCCCTTAGTTACTCAACCTTGAATTATCTTGTTTCCTCCCTTCCCACCTAACCTAAAAAAATAAAATAAAAAATAAAAAAATGCACTTTATGCATTTGCTTTTACTGTATTTGTGTTTCTTCTTACATTATTGCTTTATTTTGTTTTTGCTGCTTGTTCTTAAAAGTATTCAATTGCACTTATTCTGTTGCATTTATTTCTGTTTGTTAGCCTGATTAAATTGTAACTGTTATTCTAAGCCTTTTGCTTTAAGCACTTGGGCTTCAGTCCAGCTGTTTTACATTAGGAAGGTTTGTGGTCTACACTCTTGTGGCAGGAGAGGTAGCTTACATCCTTCTAAGTTGGGAGTTACTGGTTAAAGGCTTAGTGTGTCTGTTATTCTAAAAGTGTCTTAGTTTTCATTTAAACACTTGGGCTTCAGGCTAGTTGTTTTACATTAAGAGGGTTTGTAGTCTACACTCTTGTGGGAGGAGAGGGTAGATTCTGCCCTTCTGAGCAGGGAATTGCTAGTTGAATGCTAATTGTGCCTGCTTATTTGAACTGCTTCTTTCTAAAAGTGTGCCTTGTTTGCTGTAGCATAGACTAGATTCAGACCTGCTGAATTTAGCTCTGTTTATATAACATGAGCACTAATCAAGGCCATCTTTTTGCAGAGGGATCCCCTGCACCCTAGTGACAGGAGTATGAAGTTAGAACTCATCTGATTGAAGGTTGCTGAAACAGGACTCAGTTTTGAGCTTTTTTATTGGTTAATTGGTTAATTTGTTTAAATCAGTTTGCCCTTGTTTGCTACTGTTATATTTAAGTGTGTATCTGTTCTCCTGTGTTAAATCAGCGTAAACAGAGTTTAAATATCTTTAGCATAGTCTGGTTACAGGTTTTTCTGTATCCAGATCTGTTTGTATGATTCCTGTGTTTCCTGCTATCCCATCTTGTGTTGGCTGGGACCTGCCTGCACTTAGTGGGAGTAAGTGAACTGGTTGGAACTGGTCTGGCATAGGGTGTTGAGTTAAGAGCTTAGGGACAAGGGTTGATTGGTCAGTTCCAGTGTTTCTATTTTACTTTTGTTTTCGTAGTATTTAAACCCTGCGTTTGCATGTGTTTGTGCTTGTTTGCTCATCGTGCACCACCACTATGCTGTTTTAACCCTTTGTGAGGTATCTCAGCTGCATTTTTTCCCTTACCAACACTCCTGTGTAAGTGAGGCCCTCATTTGCAGCTACTGTATTGATTTTATCCAGCTTTACTCACACCCTACTATCCTTGACAACTATGGATGGACAATTTCCTGTGGTGTCTCCTGCTAGTCTGGTTGATATGGGCATCCTGAGACAGTGTAGCAACTGCTTTATGTACACAGACAACCCTGTATTACTACTACCTAGGAACACAATATGTGAGAGATGCAATTACATTAAGAATCTATAATCCTTGCTGTTTCAGTCACAAGCCAGTACATCTGTCACTGAGAAGGTTGTCTGTGCAAACAATACAAACACCACAACTCTAACACCACCCACACCCATACAACACACTCCTACATATGCAAAGGTTTTCAACAAAAACATACCTAAACAAAAGAGACCTCTGAAGCAAAAACACACATGCACATCACAACCCACAGCACCAAGCATAACACATAGTACACATGCCTGTGTCTCACAGCCTCTAAGGCCCAGCCACAAACCCAACATACTAGTCATAAGAGACTCTATTGTGAGACACACATATGTGCTCCTCACCAGGCTAGACAAGGAGAAAGTCACAGTAAGTTGCTTGTCAGGTGCTAGAATCTGCCAAAAAATACACACACTCAAGTCTCTTAACAACAAGTACTGTTGGGACTCTGTTATAATCCATGTTGGTGTGAATGACTTGAGAGGTACCTTTCTGGACTATATGAAGAGAGACATGATTGAGCTCACTGAATATGTTTCCTACGCATGTATGTCCCTAGCCTTAAGGAGCATTCTACCATCACCCAGAATGATGCCTCAATACAAACAGAAAATGATTGACTTTAACAACTGGCTTAGTTTCTGGTGTCATTCCAAGGAGATTCAGTACCTGACAGCCTGGGAGGACATGATTGACAGACCATGATGCTTTGCCAGAGATGGCCTTCATCTGTCTCCCCTGGGCTTCAGGCTACTGGCAAAGGCTCTTGCCTGCCCCGTAGTGTCTTTATTACGCAAAGTCAAGAGCACAAAATTACCAACATGAAAAATTCTTCTAAATGATATTTAAAGGTCATGCTGCTAAATGCTAGGAGTCTTATCATGAAACTGCACTCATTGCAAGCTCCTTGCCCTGAAGGATGCTGACATTTGTGGTGTCACTGAAACCTGGTTCAAAGCTGTGGATTGCACCCCAGCCTTACCAGGTTACTCATCCTACCACACTTTCAGAGCCCAAATGGAGGGTTATAAAGCCAAAGGAGGTGGAGTTTCAATATTTATCAAAGACATACACACCTCCAGGCTGGTCAAACAGTATGATGCACAAGAGACACTCCAAGTGCAGTTAACTGTTGACAAAACACCTATTCAAATCATAGCTAGCTACAGACCCCCCCGACCATGACTCAGGATGCCCACTTCACCTAGCTGGACTTACTTGAATCCATCATGATTCAACCCTCTACCCTGATCCTGGGTGACCTTAACTACCCAGCCATAGTGTGGAAGACCTATTCTAGCCCAAACATGAACGCCCAGAGATTCCTCAACTTCATCAATGACACTGCATTGGATCAGCTGGTCATTACCCCTACAAGAGGTGAAAATATCTTGGATCTGGTTCTAACCAACATGAGTAGCTACTGCAGCACCCCTACAGTGTCATCCTTCTTGGCAAGTACTCACTTTTGAAGTCACCATCTCCCCTGACCCCCCCCCCCCCCAGTCAGGGTTAACCAAAAAACTTTTCCAAAGCTGACTACAATCTCTTGGAAGCAGGTATAAGCAGCTTCATAGCCACCACCCTTTCAGTTGGAACTAGCACTAATATCCAAGCCTACACCAAAAAACTATATGAGCATCTACATAGCTGAATGGACTCAGCAATACCAGACTGGACCAAATCATCTTCCTCAAGGAAGAGTAAACCTGTCTGGTGAACAGCATCAATAAACAAACTCTATAATAAAAAGAAAAAAATTGCTGTTCAGGACAAAGAAGGAGCAGGTGCCAATTTGGAAGCAATCTCTCCTTTGTCTGAACAAGCAAATAAGGTCACTGGTGAAATCCTCTAAGGCTAACTTCTAGTCCAAATTGACCACATCCACTAAGGGCAATCACAATGCTTTCTTCATATACATTCACAATCTCAAAGGTAACACCCAAATCTGCTCTGAACTGGTGGTCAGTAACACCGCATACACAAACACTGTAGATATAGCCAACCTGCTGGCAGACAGGTTCAGTGAAAACTTCACCCCTCTGTCCCCCATTAGTAAATCAGGATATCCCCAGCACCTGCCTCCCTCCCCCATCACCAGGGAGCAGGTCTTTAATGCCCTCTCAAAAGCAAAAAATACAATCTCCATGGGACCCAACAACATCCCTGGCTGCATCCTACATGAACTCAGGCATGAGCACTCAGCTCAATTAGGCACCCTATTCAACGAAAGCCTGAATATCGGCTTCATCCCAGCCAAATGGAGGGACAGCCACTATCATCCCTCTACACAAAGGTGGAGCGTCCACTGACCCAGGAAATTATAGACTACAAAGGTGGAGCGTCCACTGACCCAGGCAATTATAGGCCCATCAGCCTAACTAGCCTGATCTCCAAGGCCATATAATGCATTATCATGGACCTTATAAACAAGGACATTGGCAACCTACAAACACTTGACCCCACACAGTTTGGTTTTGTCAGAGGGAGATCATACCTGTTAAACTTGGTTGACTTCTTTGAAACAGTCACCAAAGCCATGGATGAGGAGATGTTACACACCACCTACCTTTTCCTAGCCAAAGCCTTCAACACTATTCCCCACTCAGGAATAATAGATAAACTCTCCCAGCTAGGCACCAACCAATATGTTACCAGATGGGTAGTTAACTGGCTCACTGATAAATTCCACTCAGTCAAAACAAGGGAAGCCACCTCTAGTAGAAGACCCGTAACGAGCGTTGTATCCCAAGGATTAGTCTTGGGACCTCTACTGTTTGGAATATACCTTTCTTAGGTGCAAGCCAAAACCAGTGGTCTGTGGCTTGCCAAGTCTGCAGATGACACATGCTGGGCCCTGTCTCAAATTCCCCTAGTGATGCGAACATCCTCTAAGAGGGCCTTACCCAAACTAATGACTGGTGCCAGAAACATGGCCTCAAACTGAATGCCAAGAAATGCATCATTATCCCCTTTAGGGAAATTGGCATCCCCACCAATTATCACATTAATAACAATGTACTAAGCATGCAGTCAGTCATGAGGCACTTTGCCTCCATTGTATGGAAGGCTTTCTACATGGCTCGGCTCATAAGTAAGGGTGTTTTATCCAGGAACAAGGAGGTCATAACATCGCTGTACTCCTCCTTTATCAGAGCCATTATCGAGTGCAATCCCCCTTCCGCATGTACCTTGCCAAGCACATGCAGTAGCTGGAGAGACCACAGAGGATCCTGACCAGGAAAATCCAGGATCTCAAACACCTATCCTATACAGATATGCTAAAAACCCTGTCCCTCTACTCAGTCACGTAAGACTGCTCAGAGGTGACCTGTGTCTGGCATACAAGGCCATCTCAGACCTAGCCTTGATAGAGTTGATGCATATCTGTGAATAAAACTCCACTCATGCAACCTGCATGCAAGGCCTCAACCTGGTCTGTGACACTAATAGAACTTGTTGTAGGGATAGGTTTGTGTCCCAAAGACTCCCTCATCTGTGGAAATGACTCTCTCTCCATGTCAAGCAGAGTACCTCTCTAGCCCTCTTTAAGAGGAACCTAGATGACTGAATGGGAAACAGAAAATACATCCCTGGAATCCCACCTGTGTCCCTGCTGGACAAGGGAAACAGGTGATGACTGTAGAACATGGGTGAAATTCTTGGCTAGGCTTATAAGGGCCTCTGGGACAATAGTCTAAAATCATCCTGTGAACCTATGAACCTATGAACAAGATCCTAAGCAACCACAATGTGGAAAGGGATCTGGGATCACAAGTTGACCGTGACCTTATCTTCGACCACTGTGTGTCACTGTAGTAAGGAAGGCTTTCTACATAGCACCCTTGATTAGTAAAGGCATCTCCTCAAGAGCAAAAGAGATTATAACCCCTCTATACTGGGCACTAATCCGGCCCGTAATTGAGTATAATGTTCTGTTCGACATGCACCTTATGTACCTGCAACAGTTGGAGAGACCTCAGAGGTTTCTAACTAAGAAGATCAAGGAACTCCAGCACATGCCTTACACAGACCGACTAAAGTCCCTGTCACTATACTCAGTATTGTATACATTTCTTAGGGGAGACTTATGCCTGGCTTACAGAGCAATCTCAGACCCAAACCTAATGAACTTGCTGCATATCCATAAATCAAACAGGACTAGGACTACCCATTTCAGGGACATGAATATGGCCTACAACTTAAATAGGACATGCTGGAGCGACAGGTTTATCTCCTCGCGACTGCCATGTCTTTGAACTAAAAGTGAATTTAGGATTAAGTTGGTTACATAATTTATCAGAACACGAGGACTTAGGAAATACTTTTGCATTACCTTTAGATTCATGTTCAGTGTCTTACAAGCTAAAGCTAAGACATTAAAAGTAACTAGTTTAATTCTTAAGAATTTTGCCACAGGAACCAAAGTCTTTTGAGATTGTTTATAAAATATGTTCATCCTATTATTGAACACAACAATATGGTGTTTTGTTCATATAATAATGTAATCTTCTAGTTTTGGTGGCTATATAACGAAAAGCTACTGGGAGAATTACTGAGTGTAGAGAAATGTCATATCAGTCGAGATTGGAAAGTTTGGGTCTCTCGAATTTACGATTAAACTGGTTACAGAATAGAATTGATCAGAATATAAGGACTTAGGAATTCCTATTTGTAGTAACTTTACATTCAGGTTCAGTGCCTTAAAAGTTAGAGTTACTGGTATGATTATGGAATAAAGTTCCACTATATATTTGTCAATCTTTTTTGCAAGTTTTTAAAAAAATAATTAGATACATGGAAGGGCTCTAGAGTACATACATTTATTGAATAGTCTGCATTCTGTTTTGCCTAATGGCCTATATGTGGGTGTAAATTAACCATTAACCTATTGAAGTATTGAACTACACCTACCTAAAGCTCTATACTCCCTGAGAGGTGGAAGACACCTCCTTCCCTATAGCTATTCTTCTGGGCTCTACTTTAGCTACCTTTCAAGGGGGAAGCATGTATTTGCATGCTGCATTCTATCTGTTCACAGTGCAAACTTGCACACAGCAGTACAGGCTCAATAGACTCAATGTCTACAAGGTAGAACCTAGTGCTCCAACTAGATGTCACCCACATGGTGATTCACAGCTGCCTCCCTCCTCTCACGATGGGTCAACCAGCAGCAGTCACTTACTTCCAGCCTACCCTGACAGCTACTACAGGCACCCAAACTCAGGTCACCTATGACACAGTCAGGGCTTTATCCCTCTATGCCATAGAGCAGCAGGTCTGGCTTCAGTTTTGATGTCTAGTCACCATGTCACTATCTATGTGGAGATTGCATGTTCTCCTCGTATCTTTTGTGGATTGTTTCTGGGTATTTTAGCTCTCCTTCTTCATCCCAAAGACAAAAGACATGCAGGATGATTGTTGTTTCTAAAGTGTGTGTGTGTGTGTGTGTGTGTGTGTGTGTGTGTGTGTGTGTGTGTGTGTGTGTGTGTGTGTGTGTGTGTGTATACATGTGTATATATATATATATATATATATATATATATATATATATATATATATATAGTATAGAGCCAAACACCCAATTAGCCTTCTAATTACGCCGCTACAAACCACATTACTGAACCTTGTGACACCCTACCTACCCTTCCACTCTACCTACTGCACCACTTATCACCTTACTATACTCATATTACCCCACCAACTCTACACAACCCTCCCCAATAATAAAAAACAATAATGACTTCACTATCAAAAAACTCAAGTCTACAACTCCTACTATATTCTATATCCATCTCTACCCTAGTACTACTAGCATCCATTACCAGCTATCAAGTCCAATGTCAACAAAACCTAATCATTCCAAAATAGTCTACATCCATTAACTATACACCCACCTATGCCTACACTCACCTAGCACCATACCCTATTCACTATCTCTCAAACAAACTACTCTCAACATGTAGGCAATCTCACACTACATTAAAACACATAACAATTATCAGTAAACTTAGCAGACTTTACCTGTACCTCAAGACAAAACTCATAGGTTGTGGTGACATACACCCTAACCCAGGCCCACTCACCTCTAGCCCCAGTCTGAATAATGCCCTGCTCCACAGGGAGAAAAACTCACTCCTCAAAGTCCATGACCTCCATGCTCTACTAACCTTATATAATTCAGAAATTGTCATTCTGACTGAGACCTGGCTAAAACCAGATATCCATGATAATGAAATTACAACACCAGTGTATAACATCATTCTGAAAGACAGAGTAGGAAAAAGGGGTGGGGGAGTAGCCATACTATAGAAGAGTCTCCATTCTAGAACAACTCAACATCTCTACCCCTGACCTCAAAAACATGGAACTCACCCTTGCCAAATTAAAATTAACCCCCAAAAAATACATCAACATCATAGGCTGCTATATCCTACCAGGCAACAATAGTACCATCACAGAAAACCTACTACAATGGATATCCAACTCCCTACCCCAAGAAAACATCCTACTAGGTGACCTCAATATAGATTGGCTCATCTGCTCCAAACAAAACCCACTCTCCCACATTAAGCTACATGGATTAACCCAAATTATTACATCCCCCACTAGAACTGACAAAAGCACCAAACATCAAGTCATACTGGTCTGGCTAGAAGCTACCTTATCTCTACTCTCCTCCCTTATGCCCTATTTTCACTTAATCTTTCTAAAAACTATAACTAAAAATAACCTTAACTCTACCATAATTAACTGTTACGGCTTGCGGATCCTGCCCCCATTTAGACCACTACACTGTCTGAACCTAAACAACTAGGTTTGCTTGAAACTTCTAAAGCTTATTTATCAACAACTCTACTAGCTCACAAAAAAAAAATTCTATATCAGCCATCTAAAACACCACTTCTAACTAACTTTTACCTCCTTACAATAAAACACAAACACATACGTTCTCAAAACAAACTACTGGTTAATATTACCAAATCCAATAACTCTGCATACTGGACTGGATACTTGTATCCCATCCCTCCCTCATATCCCTTGCAGGATGTCTGCCTGACATCCTCAGCGATCACCATCCAACATTTCTACTACTAAGATTTAAAACACCTCTAATAACACAGGTAACAGTATGAGAAATTAGAAATAAAAACAAACCTTAACAACTTTAACTGGGACCTGTATAACTGTAACTGGACTCCCTTGAAAAAGTTATCACTCGATAAAGCAGTCCAACACTTTAATACAACCTTCATAAATATACTTAACCACCATGCCCCCCCCCCCAGAACCACCAGAATTAAAACTAAATATGCCCCCTGGCTAACTAAAAATACAAAAGCATTCCTCAAAAATAGGAACAACGCCTGGACACAATTTCATAAGAGTAAAACCCAAACAGACAAACAAAACTACCTTGAACTACAAAACAAGGCCAAAAAACTCATTAAAACAGACAAAATCTCTTACTACCAAAATATTCAAAATAAACATGCTAATAGCCCACAAAAATTCTGGCTGCAATCAACTCTCTCTTACTACCAGGGAAAACTTCCACTCCCTCACCAAAAACAGAAAATAACCATGACAATATCCTCACACTATTCAACAAGTTCTTTACAGAAACTATCCAAGCCCTTGCAAATAACCAAACTTGCCAGAATAGCCCCCTCCAACAAAAACATCTCTTCCTCCTGAAACAAAAGACAATAGCACCCACTTTAACTTTCATTCAGTATCAATCCATTCAAAAATTTCTCCAAAAACTAAAAACGACCATGCAAGTCGCCGACAACCTACCGACTGAATATCTACAAATAGCCACAGAAGCTATAGCCTACCCTGTCACTATCCTAATTAACAGATCCATCTCAGAATGTGCGGTACCCCACTTATGGAAAATATCCCATATAATACCACTGCACAAAGGGGGTAACTCCTCTGAACTCAATAACTATCAGCCTATAGCTATACTATCCTCCTTATCAAAAATACTTGAGAGGGTAATTCACACACAACTGATGGAATATCTGCTACAAAAACAAACTATCTATACAGTAACATGGGTTTAGACCCTTCCATAGTACTACCACTGTACTTACCTCATTCACTAACACCATAAATAACCACAGAAATAATGGACTAATCGTATCCGCTACATTCTTAGATTTATCCAAAGCTTTTGATATGGTCACCATATGAAACTCCTTCACTCACTCTCTACCTTAAACCTCAGCACATCTTCTATTTCTTGGCTTAAGAGCTATCTGTCTGGTAGGTAGCAAGCAGTAAAGTGGCAAAAACCAAATATCCTCCTTGCTGCCTGTTTCCCTAGTGGTCCCCCAAGGCTCCATCTTAGGTCCTTTACTATTCACACTGTTCACCAACCAACTCACATCCACCACACCCAAAGCCTCTATAGTGTAATATGCAGATGACACCACTATTATATGTGCAGCCCCCACACTAGATCACCTCCTCTCCCAAACACAAGAATCCTTCTCTCTAGCCGAAACTTGGTTTACCAACCAACAGCTCATTCTTAACCCATCCAAAACTAAATTATTCCTCTTTTGCTCTCACAGACCCCTTCCCCACACTGATAGATTTAGTATCACATCCAACAACACCACTATTACCCCCACCAATCACACCAAGCTGCTAGGCGTGGAAATAGACAACCACCTTAGATGTGATCTACACATTGCCCAAACTATAAAGAAAGTTCACAAAAAAGTCAGACTACTCTATCGTAACAAGCACTATCTCTCTAATCATTCAAAAATAACAATAGCAAGGACACACCTACTATCTGCCTTACTCTATGCCTCCTCTGTGCTTACAAACCTTCGCAAAACTGATCTAAACAAACTTGAATCATGCTACAATAACATAGCAAGATTTGCTACAGGCTCATCCTACAGAACTCATCACTGTGAGTGTCTCATCAAACTTAACTGGTTAGAGGTCCCACTAATACTTCAAAGCAATCAGCTCTCACTAGTGCACAAAATATTAAACCACTCAGACAAAATCCCAGCTCTACAACATCTAATTCACCCTCACACCACTACTAGAACCTTAAGATCTAGCAACCAAAATCATCTACAGGTCACCAAATTTAACAATGAGGCCGGAAAATCTATCTCTAAACTCTGGAATTCCCTTCCTGCACACTTAACATCCAACAACTCCATCACTCAGTTTAAGAAACTCCTTAAAACTCACTTCATAAACAACAGGCTTTACTCCTGTCCCACCCCTCGATAACACTATAGTCTAGTATATAGCTAATCTCTTTGTACCACACTAAACTATGCTACCTTCTCAGCCTACCCATAGTCCTAATATTACTACAGAATAGGAATTTTTTTGGCATGTTAAGAGAGCATTACTAACTGCTCATCCATTTGTCTAGTAGCTACTGTAATGAATTACATGTATTGCTGCTCATAATTATGAATGTGTTTACACTGTCTTACCTGTTGCTCTCATAATTACTCAGAGTGTATACAATATGTGTCACTTAGTTTCACAATGTTAGTCTGCCTGTAATGAATGTCACAAGTAATGGCTATTAATGTTAAAAATGCATGTAATTAGAGCTTTTCTCCCTGGGCCTCCGCTGAAAATGGACCAGTATCCAGTCGGATTCTCCTGATTAACAAATGTAAATACAATATATATATATATATATATATATATATATATATATATATATATATATATATATATATTTGTGTGTGTGTGTTTATTGGAATTACTCTTGTCACCCATGTTGGCTAATAATGGACCATGATGACCAGCTCATTTTATGGTTAATAAATGAATAATTTAAAAAATCGACCCACAAAGTCCTCACATGATTCAATTCCAGGAAGCTTAGATAGTAAACCACTCCAACTAGCTTGATGGCTATACTGGGCATGGGTCTTTTTATGGACACATAAGCAGATTGAGGGGCCTACATTTTCCAAGATAATATCCATAAAGACTGGCACCAAGGAAAGAAGGAAGGAAGATCAAGGGTGTTTCTTGTTTTTTTACTTCGGTGATGCACTTAGAAAAGAGGGATTCAGACCAAAATATGCTAGACCTTACGACCCGCAATGATTCTCCTAGTGAGAAGTCATTCTGGGGAGTACAAGGAGCAAGAGAGCTCATTCTCCTTGCCCAGTCCAATGACAAGGGCCTCACCATGTCTAAGCTTACAAGGGCAGGACAAGCGTAAGGGAGGTCCAGATCCTACAATAATACCAAACAAGTGATGAGGATGAGATAAGCATGCACTGGGTTTTGGGCAGACTATTGCTTGTGCAAGACCACATGCAGACCAGAGATGGTGTATGCAAGGGATAGACTTGCAATGATTTTGATGATGGCCTCACAAAGAAGTTCTTAAGTGTGCGTTCCCACAAGTATGATTCAAACTTCCGCAAAATAAAAAACAAAAAAAAACAAATATCTAATATGTTGCACATGGGTGTCAGATCCTGGTACATGCTCACTCAGTGGTTCTTACTCAATTGGAATCAGTCAGGTCCAATGACAAGAAGCCTTATCCATAAGTATCCCAATGCATAGCTGTGTAACTTCAAGAGCAGCTCCTGAGATCAGACTGGATGGACCCAGGCCAGAGCAGATAATTTAGAATGATAGGTACTGTAAGCACTCCATAATGTACTCCCCTCAAGATGGGCTTGCTGTCTCCACAGTGCACTGGAATGATTTCAAATCTCCACTAACTGGTGATAGTCTCCATATCAGCGAAGACAAAAAGCCATACAAGAGGTAGCCTACCTCCGGAAGGCCTAAGCTTCTACCAGTGGGCCAAACTAAGCCCCCATTGAAGTAATTCTGGTCTTCCTGTCAGTCCACCAGAAGAACCTTCCCTTCAACCCTGCAAGGTGTTTCCTTTCACAATCTAGTGCATGGTTCAGAAGAGTTTTGAAATATTATAAAGTGCTTAGAAGAAACATGCATGCAAATCTAGGAACTTTTAACAGTAGCAGCAAGGACTGAGATATGAATTAATAGGTAAAAAGAACTGACAAGGACATGGCATATAGCTTGTTATGCAGATGATGCATTTTGCCATGACATGCATCAGCATAAGTGCATAGCCATACATGAGTAAGAGAACTTTAAAATATGCAAAATTCTGATTTGTAAAAAGAATGTATCCTACTGCAAGACTGATCAAGGTATGTACTTATAATTCTTCAACCTATGTTTTTCAAAATATTTTAGGAATACAAATGGTGAAAAAAAAATTTTTTGACTATATTTGTTAGAAATTAAACATCCAGAAAAAAAACCTACACAATCACAGGGAGAGCATGCAGACACCACGCAGAATGTACCCCAGATAAGAGCAGAACCAGTGAATCTCTTGCTTTGAGGTGCAGTGTGATTCACAGCGCCAATGTGCCACCTCACTAATTTTTGCATGATTGTAAATATCATTTACAACATACAGCAGCATGGTCTTGATGACAATTATTTTTCTGTGATAAAAGTAGAACAAATAGCCAAAAGATAAGGAAAATGAATATTTTCATTTAATTTCAAGTTTCATTAGATAAACTGTTTGCATGTTCTTTATTCTTTCCAAGCAGTATTGTCTAGTACCCAATAATAAGAAGAAATAGACTATAAGGCAACAGTAATATTTCACTTTGGGACCAATGTGGTGCAACGTTTTGAGGATTTTACAATGCATATGGGGAAGCAACATCCAGCATTGTCCTCTGAATTATTTGATAGGGATTACTGTGTAATAGCCAATAGTAACTTGTAATAATCTAATGTAGGCAATCGCAATATTTCACTTTTTAAATTTTATTAATTTGTTTACCAGGCAAACTCAATGGATCCAAATGTGTCTTTTCAGGAACAACCCAGGAGCACTGGTTAAGAGATACAATCTTTTTATCAGGTGTCAGAAATCCAACTCAGGTGCAATGGCTACTGGAAAAAAAAACTTCAGATACTGCACAGATCATAAGGAACTCAGTAAGGTTCATATTTCTTATACCTGAGACACTAGACTTGACTTTCTTTTGTCTAGGTTTTATCAACTACTAGGGATATTAGTACAAGACATTAAATATCATATACCTAAATAATTCAGCGTAGCATATGAATCTTTGCTTCTGATTGATCAAATAGTTACTTAATTTCAGCCCAGGAAACAATCAATGCCATGCAGTAATTTCAGTATTCATAACTTTGCTGCTTTCAAGTAAAATAAACTTTTCATTTCGGTTTAGAACTAATTTCTAAAAAAAAATAACAGTTGGGAATGGCAGTAAGCTGGTTCTGAAGATATCCAAAAAAGAGCACAGTGTTGTGAGTCCACAGAAAGAAATTTATTAGCAAAAAGGTGTCCACAGGTTAAGCGCTTTCATCAAACTGAATGACTTCTTCAGAACAATTAACTAAGAACTCCACAGTTTAAATAATCAAAACTTTAAAATCATTGGTGCAGAATTATCCAATGCCCAGCATTGAATGACATTTCTCATGAATATCAAAATATTAAAATATATAGTTAATAAATTCAATTAATACATTTACTAAAATGACAAAAAATGGGTAGAAAGGCATTTTTTATACCCCCTGTGGATACGTTTGTTGAGTAAAAATCCTTGTTATATGATAAAAGTAAAAATTGTTTTTGTATTTGTATATGTATATGTATGTTATGTATGAAAATAAAACTGATGTTTCAAAATCATATATATATTAGTAATAAATACATAATAATGGTGATACACATTTAAACTGATTCTGCCTTTTCCTTCAATATAGGCATTATAGAAATATGTTCATTTATGCCCGGAGGGTGGTCGGCCGCCAATCTAAGTTGCCACAACAACTCTTTTTTGTACAGTATATTCTGCCAATCACCTCCCCTCATATCAATTTTGACAAAATCAAGTATACCAAACTTAAAGCACTTGAAGTTCTTACACAGAATACTGTGTTTATATAAAGCCTTGGTGTTTTTTCCATTTCTGATGTCATAAAGGTGTTCATATATCCTGTTTTTCAACATTCTTTCCGTCTTACCAATAAAAAAAGATGGGCATGTTGTACATTGAGCAATATATACTAATTTGTTTGAACAACAGTTACCATTTTTTTAAAAAAATGCGACTTCTGTTTGAATTACCTAAGATTATGTCACTGCCTGATAATATATAGGGACAGTACAAACACCTCCCACATGCTTTAGTACCAATTGTATTCCCCTGCATATTATTAGGATTTCTACTAGATTCCACCAAGGTTTTGATGTTACCTCCTACCTTGGTGGAAAATATAGGTTTGTCACCAAGAATACGAACTATCTCAGGGTTAGTTCTAAAAATGTTCCAATTTTTTGTCATGGCACCCTTAATATGAGAATATAAGGGACAGAATTAAACCACACATGCTTGCTGAAAGTTGATGGTATTCTGAACATTTTCTTCATTATTTACAAAACCAGACCTTCCTTCACTAGTACCTAATAATGGTTTATAAATAGTGCCCCATTTACCATTGACCTCCTCGAGGATAGGGTCAATAAAATGGCCTGGGTATCCTCTTTCCAAAAACATAGTCCTTAAATTCCTGAACTCCGCTATTATATCATTATTCATAGTAGTCATCCTGGCTACCCTGACAGCCTGACCCTTTACAATACTTTTTTTCTGATAGGCAGGATGATGACTATTATAATCTAGATATGCATTACAAAAAGTATTTTTACGGTAGATTTTTGAATGGAAACAGTCCTGATTTTTAAAAATCATAACATCAAGAAAGTTGATTTCCTGCTGATGACACTGGAAGGTAAACTTTAAGTAATCTGTGGTCTGATTTATATAGTTCACAAACTCTGAAATTTCATCTAAACTTCCCTTCCATAAAATAAAAATATCGTCCAAAAACCTACCATAATAAGTAATGCATGAAGAAAATCTTTTATGTGAAAAAATGTATTTTTGCTCCCAACCTAGGAGGACCAGGTTAGCATAAAGGGGGGCGCAAGCAGCACCCATTGCTACTCCCTTTAACTGTTTATAATATTCACCACCAAAAAATATAAAATTATTGTCCAAAATCAAGCTCATGAACTCACATAAAAGTAGAACTTCATCTGATTTTAAAGATGAATGGGTAAATAAAACCCCTTCAAAAAAACTTAAACCTTCATCTTTTGGAATGCAAGAGAAAAGGTCTTGTACATCTATGGTGAGAAACCAGCAGTCTGATGACCACAGGTCCGGCTTTATCTGCCCTAAAAAATCCCAAGAATCTTTAAGTAGATGTGGAAATTTACTTACAACATATTTCAATTTTTTATCCACGTACACCGCTAAATTATGGGTCTTGGAGCCAGCAGCCAGAAAAGGCAGAATCAGTTTAAATGTGTATCACCATTATTATGTATTTATTACTAATATAAATATGATTATGAAACATCAGTTTTATTTTCATACATAACATACATAAACATATACAAATACAAAAACATTTTTTACTTTCATCATATAACAAGGATTTTTACACAACAAACGTATTAACAGGGGGTATAAAAAATGCCTTTCTACCCATTTTTTGTTATTTTAGTAAATGTATTAATTGAATTTATTAACTACATATTTTAATATTTTGATATTCATGAGAAATGTCATTCAATGTTGGGCATTGGATAATTCTGCACCAATGATTTAAAAGTTTTGATTATTTAAACTGTGGAGTTCTTAGTTAATTGTTCTGAAGAAGTCATTCAGTTTGATAAAAGCGCTTAACCTGTGGACAACTTTTTGCTAATAAATTTCTTTCTGTGGACTCGCAACGCTGTGCTCTTTTTTGGATTACTGGTTGTATTTCGAGTGCATTTAACACCATTGTTTTGGATCTAGTTAATTGTTGGTGTTTGTTGTTATGGGGTCCCCAGATTTGTTTATTCTCTCCCCTTTGATGGATTCAGGCCAGCTGGAGATTGCAGCCTTGAAGAAGGAAGTGGTTGAGCTTAAAGGAGAGCTTACTAGATTGATTGAACTGTTTACTCAAAGTAGCAAAACTAATACTGGACATATTTCTCTTTCTACTCCCGATGGGCCTAAAAGGGGCAATGACATCAATATTGGTGACACTAGTATTCAGGAGGATATTATTCAGCATCGCCATTTTAAGAGAATGACTGACATCATCACAACAGCAGAAATTCATGATGGAAGTGCACGAGTGGGTCAGGTTTTGAACGCTGACAATATTATCTTTTTAGACAATGGATGTGGTGGTTTACAGCAAAAACAACCTTTCAAATGCAACTGTGTTGTTCAATTTGATGGAGAAATTGAACCGAATCCTGTGGAAAATGATAAAGTGACACGACGCTGTGAGAACTCTACTTTTGCTTCCAATACAGGTACTGTTTCTAACCCCCTACCTGACAAAACTGGTGCTGCCTATGATTTCAGTAATATTGGTCGAACTCCTACTCGGAGAGGGGTGTTGATAATTATACAATATGCGGAAAGTGTTTTTGTAAGGCTGGTTTGAGTGGGCACAATAGTAATGTTAACAAACTGGTTGAAAGAGGATGTTACACCAACAATGGCACTACAAGAGAAATAAACAATAGTAAGGACAGTGGGCATTTTAAAACCCCCAATGATACTTTTGGTAAACTACTACAGAGACATTTCTCTTTTCAAGATGCTGGTTTTAGACTTGATAAAGTGCCTTCAACTAACAGACTAGGAGAGCAGCCCAATTATCCATCTTTAAGAGAAATGATTTATGCTTTTGAAAAGAAGTTATTTAAATTTAAACTATGTGAAATGGAAATTTGCTATTTAAGTGAATGTATCAAACAATGTTTAATTCCACAGGGGTTGAGAGTGTACAAGTTTCCCTATGGTATTTATTATGATGCTGAGACTGTTAAAAAGTTTTCAGAGATGTTTGATAAATGGGGTTTGGAGTTATTGGGTAAAACAGTGGATTCCTATGAGGTCATGGTAAATGTATTGAGGGAGGAAGTGAACACATTAAATGAAAAAATCAATACTGATTTATTATTTCCGCAATATGAAAATTTGTATTATAAAATCATCAGCAGAGTGGACCAAAAATGTGACAATATTTTCAAGAAGAAAGTTAAGAAAATGGAAAAGGACAGTAAACAGTATAAATCTCACAAAATATATCCTGACAAATTGGTTTTCTATAAGGAGCAAGAACAGGAACATGGGTCTATTGGAATAGATGGTAAAGTAAATTCTGGCTCCAATTTTAACATTGTACTGGATGAAGGAAATTCTGGGGAAATTGAACCTGACTGTTTTCCTGACACTCAGGATTTTCAAGTTCCCAGACGCTCAGAAAGAATAGCCAAACGCCGACAAGGGTCGAACAAGACCTACAGCAGGGTAGTAAAACAAAATTACGGTTACAACAAATGGTAGACAATACAGTCCAAATACAAAGTTTGGACAATATTAAATATAGCTTACATGGTTTTAATATTTACAATTATGCCAGTTTTCCCATTACCAAAGAATTATTTTCCCTGTTTTCCAAGGGGTTCAAATTTGTTCCTACATACATGCCTGATATAGCTTCTGTAATGGTTGATTTTCAAATATATCTAAGAAAATTAAATTTGAACCTCATTTTTTCAGATAAATTGAACAAGGGCAAAACTAATGACACTCTCAAGAGAAGTAGTACCTTCAACCCACCCCTGCATCCTTTAATTATGGCTTATGAAAAACGTGTCAAGGAAGATTTGTACAAGACATGGGGGGAGAAAAGGAGAATGTTTTACAACTTAAACCGCGATGAAAAGAGTCTCCTGGAGAGTCTCAGGCAAAACAAGAGTATTAGAATTATGACTCCTGACAAAGGTGGGGGGTGGTTATATTCAGTGTGGTACATTATAATAATGATATGCAACATATATTATTCCAAGAGGACAGGTATTCTGTGTGTTCAAAAAATGAAATTAACATTTCTTATCGTAGGTTGGATAGTTATTTATACGAATATTTATTAGATCAGAGAATTTCTAAGGATGAATACAACTTTTTGTATAATAAATATCCAAAAATTCCTATGATTTTCGGAATACCCAAGGTGCACAAAAACTTAAAGAAGCCACCTTTTAGACCTATAGTTGCAGCTGCTGGCTCCAAGACCCATAATTTAGCGGTGTATGTGGATAAAAAATTGAAATATGTTGTAAGTAAATTTCCACATCTACTTAAAGATTCTTGGGATTTTTTAGGGCAGATAAAGCCGGACCTGTGGTCATTAGACTGCTGGTGAACTCATGAGCTTGATTTTGGACAATAATTTTATATTTTTTGCTGGTGAATATTACAAACAGTTAAAGGGAGTAGCAATGGGTGCTGCTTGCGCCCCCCCTTTATGCTAACCTGGTCCTCCTAGGTTGGGAGCAAAAATACATTTTTTCACATAAAAGATTTTCTTCATGCATTACTTATTATGGTAGGTTTTTGGACGTTATTTTTATTTTATGGAAGGGAAGTTTAGATGAAATTTCAGAGTTTGTGAACTATATAAATCAGACCACAGATTACTTAAAGTTTACCTTCCAGTGTCATCAGCAGGAAATCAACTTTCTTGATGTTAAGATTTTTAAAAATCAGGACTGTTTCCATTCAAAAATCTACCGTAAAAATACTTTTTGTAATGCATACCTACATTATAATAGTCATCACCATGCCTACCAGAAAAAAAGTATTGTAAAGGGTCAGGCTGTCAGGGTAGCCAGGATGACTACGATGAAGAAGGATATAACAGCGGAGTTCAGGAATTTAAGGACTATGTTTTTGGAAAGAGGATACCCGGGCCATTTTATTGACCTTATTCTCGAGGAGGTCAATGGTAAATGGGGCACTATTTATAAACCATTACTAGGTACTAGTGAAGGAAGGTCTGGTTTTGTAAATAAAATGAAGAAAATGTTCAGAACACCATCAACTTTCAGCAAGCATGTGTGATTCAATTTTGTCCCTTATATTCTCATATTAAGGGTACCATGACAAAAAATTGGAACATTTTTAGAACTAACCCTGAGATAGTTCGTATTCTTGGTGACAAACCTATATTTTCCACCAAGGTAGGAGGTAACATCAAAACCTTGGTGGAATCTAGTAGAAATCCTAATAATATGCAGGGGAATACAATTGGTACTAAAGCATGTGGAAGGTGTTTGTACTGTCCCTATATATTATCAGGCAGTGACATAATTTTAGGTAATTCAAACAGAAGTCGCATTTTTTTAAAAAATGGTAACTGTTGTTCAAACAAATTAGTATATATTGCTCAATGTACCACCTGCCCGTCTTTTTATATTGGTAAGACGGAAAGAATGTTGAAAAACAGGATATATGAACACCTATATGACATCAGAAATGAAAAAAACACCAATGCTTTATATAAGCACAGTATTCTGTGTAAGAACTTCAAGTGTTTTAAGTTTGGTATACTTGATTTTGTCAAAATTGATATGAGGGGAGGTGATTGGCAGAATATACTGTACAAAAAAGAGTTGTTGTGGCAACTTAGATTGGCGGCCGACCACCCTCCGGGCATAAATGAACATATTTCTATAATGCCTATATTGAAGGAAAAGGCAGAATCAGTTTAAATGTGTATCACCATTATTATGTATTTATTACTAATATATATATGATTTTGAAGCATCAGTTTTATTTTCATACATAATATACATATACATACACAAATACAAAAACAATTTTTACTTTTATCATATAACAAGGATTTTTACTCAACAAACGTATTAACAGGGGGTATAAAAAATGCCTTTCTACCCATTTTTTGTTATTTTAGTAAATGTATTAATTGAATTTATTAACTATATATTTTAATGTTTTGATATTCATGAGAAATGTTATTCAATGTTGGGCATTGGCTAATTCTGTACCAATGATTTTAAAGTTTTGATTATTTAAACTGTGGAGTTCTTAGTTAATTGTTCTGAAGAAGTCATTCAGTTTGATGAAAGCGCTTAACCTGTGGACACCTTTTTGCTAATAAATTTCTTTCTGTGGACTCGCAACGCTGTGCTCTTTTTTGGATTACTGGTTGTATTGCGAGCACATTTAACACCATTATTTTGGATCTGGTTCTGAAGATATAGCGACGTCTTTCAATTTTGATTTAAGATGGTAGAAGATTCCTATTTGCCATGGCAGTTTTAGAGTAAATATTTTGTCCTATAACCACCACAAAGTTTTTTTGTTTTGTTTATTTAAATAAGCACAGTGAACCCACATTCATGTGGGATGTAACCTGACAGTTTTGTTTGGAAAAGATTATTTGAAAAAAGAGAAAATATGTGTGAAGAAGAGATGAAATTCATATAGGCAATATAGCCTCACAGTGCTTACATTGTCAGTCAAAATGGACACTATTTCTTGTTGGTGTGTGGTGGGACTCATTGAATCTTGTGAAGAAAGGTGTTCCATAGTACAGGAAAGGGGGGGGGGCAATGCTGAAAAATTTGTGTGTCTCCAATTATTAGATAAGGTTTTGCTTAAACAACATGGACCATTAAGGTAGAAGATGAGTCTGAAATAGTTAAAGCAATACACATTGGTACAAATGTAAAATCAACAGTGGGAAAAGAAGAGGAAACAAAAGAAATGTGGGTTAGAAGAAAAATGGGCAAGCATTTATTGGTGGGAGGCTAAAGAAGCAATAAAAATGAGGACGTGAAGTAATATGCTAGAATTCAGCAAGATGCTTTCATTAGTGTTTCATGGGAGGAAAACAGAAGGATGTTTTCATTATTAATACACGAGAGGAAAAACAGAAGAAATTAAGAAAAATGTGATGAAATTAATCAGTGAATGCAGGATTCCTGATTATATGGAAATGTGGAGTGATTATTTTATCATGAAAAAATAGAAATAAAAACATTTAAAATATAAGAAACAGTGTAAAAGGTGTGGCGTCAGATGGGGTTGTGAAGGTGTCAAAGACACTACAAGGAACCTGTTATTTTTCTGTGAGTGCATTTCCTGATTTTGTGATGTAATTAGTATAAGGTGCAGTATGAAACTGTTGAAGAATGTTTCTTCTGAAAATGTATTTACAAAATGGGGAATTAAAAGGGGAATATCGAAAATAGTAAGCACGCTAACAAAATGGCAGATACTGGACTCATAGTAGAATATGATAAATTGTGACATTAAGAAAGATTATCCTGTATTAGCTCGAATAAAGAAAAGTGAGATGCATTTGCATTATCAGTATACTGAAAGGGGAAAAATATTCTATAGCTCTTTTTCAATTTATGATGTGATGTTGTCAATCTCGTCCTTATTCTCACAGTTGTGGTTAGATCCAATCCTTCGGATCCCTCTCGGCCTGTTTGCTAGCTGGAGGACTTTAACCACGCTCATGGACTAGTACCCTTCCCATGATGCAGTTTGATAATATCTCAGATCTCATTTGCCGTGCTGCGTGGAGGATGTAGATCAGCTCTGGACTAAGTCAATTTATCATTTTACATTTTACAACTAAAAATGTTCCTTTGCTAATCACTCTCCTTTTACTATGGAGCATACATTTTACTTTAGTACTTTTTACCTTACTATATCTTTTTCCCTTAGAGGTCCATTCCCATCCCTTCTCGTCCTAAGCGCCTTTTAATTTAGAGGGCTAGTTTATTTTTCTTTATCTGTGGTTGTTACCAATTTTAATTAGAGGGCTCATTTTTTTCTTTTAGTTGTTGTGGTTCTTGTTGTTAAAAAAAACGTTTTCTTGCTATTACTAGTTTCTATACCTCTGCTTACTAACTTATTTGTTGTCCTTTGATTGCTAAGCTTGAGATTTCCTGTGCTAAACAAGCAGTGTTTTGCTGATAAATACTTCATTGTTTGATTATATTCGGTGTGGTTATGTTGCACTAAGTTGTTGTTGAATTTTATTTGTCCAAATTACCAGTATGTCTCAAAAAGAGCATAAGCCACTTGGATTTAAAAAATGTTCTAAATGTGATAAGAAAATGCCAATGAGTGACACTCACTTACTCTGTGTTTACTGCCTCGGACCACTTCACCTTCAGGAGGATTGTTCAATCTGCCATGGATTCAACCAGCTGGCGTTACTAGAATGAAAGAATAAACTTATTTCATAAGGTCTTCTTTCATCTCCCTCTCCATCTCTCTTTCATCAACAGTCAAATCACCAAAAAGGCCTTCGTCTGATAATTCATTGGAGCCATCAAAAAATGTACCTACATTGTCAGCTCCAAAAGTAACCTCTACTCCGACAGCTTCAGTCAGGTCCAAATCAGATCAGCCAACTCATAAAAAATCTTCTAAGACTTTATTTGTGGAATCTGTAACTTCTAAACCACCTTCTACCATTCTAGCTAGATCAAGGTCCCTGAGTATCTCCTCTCCCTCAACCACATCCCTCTCTGATGATGATGTAGATAGGGTGGTGCAGAGACTACTGAAGACACCTATCTTGGCCAAGCTCATACTGGATCCGAGCCCAAAGAAGTTGGAGCAAACCCCCAGGGTACCTATTCCTCCTCCAACCTGACCTTCCGCTTCCGAGCAAGATGTCTCTGAGATCCAGTTTGCGTCAGTGTCAGGTCTGAGACCCTCTCTTTCTTCAGATCACTTCTTTGGATCAGGAGACCTCTGGGGTTCAGCAATCTCTGCTCTGATCCTTAGAGCAGATTCGGATCTCCCTGGATCTGCCTCTGCCTCTTGGGGCATCAGCACAGACGAGCTCGGATCCTGCTTCTGCCTCAGAGCATCTGTCCTCTGGTCCGGAGGCTCCTTCAGCTCCAACAACTCTTTTGTCAGCTTCAGGGAGCTCTTTGGAGCTAAGCCAGACTGCTTTTGAGGCTATGGGGAGATTTCTGAGTTCTTCACAGTCAGCTACACAAGCCACTTCAGAACTTCTTTCCCTTTCACAGGTGTCTCAATCTCATCAACCCCTTCCACAGAACCACAGAGATCTCAGGCCTCAAGGAAACCCCCATGGGTCCCTCACCTCTTCTGAAACTTCTCCAGAATACCCCTCTGAAGAAGTCCCTAGGAAAAGAAATTGCAAGAGGAAGTACCTAGCCTCTCCTGAGGAGTCCACCATGTTAGACACAGACTTGGATGATGCAGAGGGATCCCAAAGGTCACCCCCTGAGCATATCTCATTTGGAGATATCATGGAAATTTTGTAACAGAGGGGTGACTGGCAGCTCTTCTCTTCTTCTGAAGAGTAAGTCTACCTGAAGGCCTTTGGATCTCACCCTTCAACATTTTGGGTAACTCCATCTTCTGATGAACTTATTGAGTTACTTTCTCGGAGGGTGTGGGAGACCCCAGATGCATAGAGCCCTCTCGTTGGAGGCCAAATAAATATATCACCACCCTGAAGGATAAGACCTTTTGGACTAAGGGTGTATCTGTGGATGCCATGGTTGTGGTGGCGGCCACTAAGAAATAAATTTCAAAGACTAGTTCTTCTACCTACCCTCTTAATAAGGATTCTAGGATGATGGATAGATATGGAAAGTGTGTGTTTTCTTCAGTGACTTTCTCTTCCATAGCTGAATTACCTTAGCCATTTTACTAGATTGCAGAGAGATGTGATCAAGGAGCTGTCAGATTATCTCCAAGGAGCAGTTGCTGATGCGGTCAGTGAGAAGGTCAGTGCAAAGCTAGGCACCCTCAATACAGTAGCAAACTCCTCCATGAGGCTTATCTCATATGCTGTAGATGGAAGGCTGCAGGTTCAGGCATCTCTATCAGGAAGCAGTCCTGGATGCACCTATGCGACTTTGTGAAACCTTTCATGTCTTCCTTTGTTAACACCCCATTTGACGGCTCATCCCTGTTTGGGCCTAAAGTAAAAGAAACAATCACCAGGTGTAAACAGGAGGGTAAGACTTTATCTGCCATTGGAGTGCATTTTTCTGCTCCTACCAGACCCTTTCCCAAAGGTCAGAGAGGGAGCGGAAAGATGTGGTTCAGGAAAAAGATCTTACCAAGACACACAGGGTGAAGTTTCTCCCCGAGGCAGAGGGGGGAACAATAAATGAAGACGCCACCATCATGGCAGAGGAGGTCTGCAGAACCAGGGCTCCAGAGATACCTTCTTTGACAGACCCTTTCAGTGCTTCTGAAGAAGTACCTGATTGTCCACCTCTGGAGGCAGTCGGGGGGCATTTGTCATTGCACCTGGCAACCTGGCAAAACATAACCACAGACAAATGGGTGCTGGACATCATTTCCAGAGAATATATAATTCCTTTTGCCTTCCACACCCCTGTCAGAAAATCAATTCCGGATGTTCCACTCAGTCAAAAGGATCAAGCAACATTAGAGGTACAAAAGCTGCTAAGCAAAAGAGACATCCAAGACATACCCGCAGATCAAGGAGGATCTAGAACTTACTCAAGATTCTTCTTAGTTCTAAAGAAAACAGGAGACTGGAGACCCATTTTAGATCTCAGCAATTTAAACAAATCTGTAAAAAAAAAAGACAAAGTTCTTGATGATAGATACTTTCATTTCTGGAAAACGACAGTTGGATGTGTTCTATAGATCTTCAAGATGTGTACTACCATATATTAATGAAAAGATTGTCAAGAAGGTCCTTGCACTTTCAGCTAGGAGCCAGTCATTACTAGTTCCAAGCCCTGCCCTTTGATCTCACCACAGCCCCCAGGTTGTTCACCATATGTATTGCAGTAATAGCAGCTCACCTGAGATGCCAAGGATTCCTAGTGTTTCCCTGTCTAGATGACTGGCTCATTGCTACCCCAACCAGACATCTGCTGCTACAGGCCAGGGACTACACCATTCAAATGTGCACCTCCCTAGGCATCACAATAAACTTTGAAAAATCTGCTCTAGAGCTATCACAAAGCTTAAACTTCATTGGAGCAGAATTAGACACCAATTCCTTGATTGCAAAACTTCCTCAAGACAGAGTGCAAGATCTTCACTACCACATTCGGTGTCTAATCAGAAAATCTTGCTCAACAATTAAACAAGTTCTACAAGTATTAGGGAAGGTGGCAGCTTCAATAATCCTTGTCACCCTTGCACGCCTTCACATGAGAATTTTACAATGGGTACTATCAACTCGATGGTCCTTTCTGGAACTTCCCATGTCTCACAAGATCCTGATTACAAAAACTTGCAAAAGGGATCCATTCTCCTCTAGTCTGTCATTCATTTTATCCCAACTGGTAGCGACAGTAACCACAGATGCTTCCCAGATGGGGATGGGGGCATTATCTGGGAAAGACAGTCCAAGGTATCTGGCAATATCACAAGGCTTATCTGCACATAAATGTCCTAGAAATGGGAGCAGTGCTTCTAGCGTTACAAGCATTTCAGGACTCTCTTCCTCTAGGGACGATAGCAATCCAGTCAGACAACATGTCTGTGGTGTGGTATATAAACAAACAAGGAGGAGCCAGATCTTACCTCCTGTGTCGAGAAGCCATAAGAGTTTGGCAATGGGCGATGAACTCCAACCGCTTTCTGGATGCAATGCACATCCTGGGAAATCCAACATGATTGCAGACAGATTGAGCAGTGTCATTCTTTGGCCACATGAGTGGTCCCTCAATCAGAAGGTAGCAGAAATTGTTTTCTGAAAGTGGGGCCAGCCTTGCTGCAATCTCTTTGCCTTCCCAACCAATGCCAAATGCAGCAACTACTTTGCACTGATCCCTCCAGAAGGGGAGTAATCAAGGGTTGCACTTGTTTATGATTGGCCTCTGAGACTACTTTATGCCCTTCCCCCGATTCCCTTGATTCCCAAATTGTTACAGAAGGCAAACTCATTGGAGACAACTACAGTCCTCATTGCCCCTCATTGGCCTCATCAAATTTGATTGCCCTTTCTACAGCCTCATCTTCTGGAAGAACCATGGATTTTGAATCCAACTCCGAACTTGTTGACACATCCATCAGGAATGGCTCACCCCAATCTTCAGAACCTCAAATTGACAGCTTGGCTGCTCCAGCTCCCTTAATTGACAGATTTCCCCTTTTGTCTTCTCCAGTGAAGAAAATCCTCACAAATCCTCCACACAAAAACTTTACACCAGCAAGTGGAAGAGATTCACTATTTGGGCTGAAAGTCACCAAATAGATCCCTTTTCTGCTCCAATCAGTACCATCTTGGAATTTCTAACAAAACTCTTCCATGAGGGTGCAGCTGCATCCACTATCAGAGTTTATTTAGCTGCAATATCAAATTTCTATACAGGCCAACATGACTCTCCCATTATGTCACTCAGACTTTGCAAGGCCTTTTTGAAAGATGTATTAGTAAGACCTCCATACAAGAGCCCTACTCCACCTTGGGACCTTAAGTTCGTACTTAATTAGTTTCTGCACCCTTTGAACCTTCAGCAACTTCAGATGCCCTTGCAACTCCCACTCTAATATCATCCGCCCCATCCAACTACTACCTTTCTTTCACCTCCACTAACTACCTTGATGATAGCAAGTTCAGATGCTCATAAGCCTAGTACTTATTATACAGCAGGAACTTCTCATTGTTACATTTGTTAATGCCTGTTATGTACTTCACAGATAAAGATTCTAGTTGTCTACTGATGTACTATGTTCTTCATCTGTAAATATGTTGTAAGTAATTTCTATGTTAAATTGTTAATCGCTATGTAATCCAATGTAACTACTGTCTGTTTATTTTACTGTGGAGCTTTTCTCCCCGAGCCTCCGCTGAAAATGGACCCACGTCCAGTCGGACACTCCCGGTCAACAAATTTAAATAAATAAATAAAATAAATAAATAAAAATTTAAAATTCTTGACCTGGAAAACTTTATTCTTAGTAGCAATTTCATCAGCCAGGAGGGTCTCAGAGTTACAAGCTCTCTCAATAAAGTCTCCATACCTCATTTTCCACAAGGACAGAGTCTCCCTACAAACAAATCCAACCTTTCTCCCCAAAGTGATTCCAGAATCAAATTTGAACCAGTCTATTGAGCTTACAGTTTTCTTCCCTAACTATCAGAACAAAAGAGAATATACCTTGCATTTGCTTGATGTACACAGACAATTAAGATTTTATTTGCAAAGAACTTCTGATTTCAGGAAATCTGACCAATTGTTTATATCCTATTCAGACACCCGAAAAGGCCTTCCAATTAAAAAGGTTACTTTGTCAAGCTGGTTATCCCAATGCATTTCTTTGTATATAAATCCAGGAACAAACCAATACCATTCCCAATCAGAGCTCATACTACCAGATCAATAGCTACGTCTGCAGCATTCCAAGTGAGAATGCCACTAGATACTATCTGTGCTGCAGCCATGTGGGCTAATCCACATACTTTTATCACTCATTACAAAGTAGATTTGGCCTCCAGGAGTAGGGTGGCATTTGGTTCTATGGTTCTGAGGAATATTCTCCCATGAGCCACCCAAGAGTCAGGTTGCTCGGGAAGCAGTCCACAACTGTGAGACTAAGGACAAGACTGACAACATCACATAAAAAAGTCATGTACTCACCATAACATTCCATGTGTGTTGCCCATCTCGTCCCTTATTCTCACACCCCACCCTCCAAACCCCTTCCTTACTCTGGTAGAGCGAGAAGATATTCCTTGGAATTCCTTATTAATTAAAAGCCTTTTTGCTGGTTTTGGCTGCATATTTGTACACATGTTTTCATGTAAGGGATTTATATTATGCCTATGTGGCTCATGAGAGGGCAAAGAAGATCTGAGGTATTGTTGAAATGCATCATGGGAAGGGTACTAGCCCATGAGCTTGGTTAAAGTCCTCCAGCTAGCAAACAGGCCAAGATGGATCCAAAGGATCGGATCTGACCCCAACTGTGAGAATAAGGGACGAGATGGACAACACACATGGAACGTTATGGTGAGTACATAACTTATTTTTTCTTGCTTGTTAATAGAGCTCAAATAACTTTAAAATGTTTTTGAGAAGTATTCATTGGTTTGTATTTAATAAAATGTTCTTTACTCTTTTTTCTTTGATAAGTGCCATTGGATCTTTAATATTTATCCTTTAAGAGCAGTGTTAATATTGGAACACTGATCCAAGGGGCTGATGTAGGAATAGACCCCACTGCCGTCTTACTTTCCCTGTATTAAAGATGAGAGACCACTCTACTGCATATTTCAAAAATGTACCTGCATTTAGCATACTTGATGCAGTGATATGGACTACAGTACACACGTTCACAAAACATTGCAAACTGCATGCTGAATCCATAAATGGCTCTAGATTTGTAAAGGCAGTCCTTGAGGAATTGCTCTCTTGATTAGTTATGATCTTGCTTAGCTTATTACAAGTGACACTGCCTGAGATTTTGCCCAATTATTTAATTTTTGCAAGAATCCTCTTGGAAGAAAAACTGCACAGTTGTGCTAGGTGCCAAACAATGTATCTTTGAAAGCATACTTCTCAACTGTCCAGATTATCAAAGAATGTCCATACTCTTGCCAGATATTTTTGATCTGTCTCTCAAAAAAATTGTAGATTTCTGGGAAATCATTGAAAATTGAAGTCACTAAATTACATACATTTGAGTTTCAGACTTAACATTCTTCAGGAAATATATGCCATCACAACACCTTTTATTCTAGTAATTTTCTAAGCTTATAAGAATGATATTTAAAATATGTCCCAAATTTTGAGCCTTTGCCCCCACCCATTATTTTTGGTTTTGTCCTGACTTCTTGTGCTAAGAGGTTGAGGGCCATGTATGAAAGAAAAAAAATGCTGCAGGAGTACTGATGCTGTCTCCCCGCCCTTCTAAAATGTTCTTACTTTTGCAACTCAAAACATATGGCTCTGCTTGACAGGGGCACAGGAAAATAATTTTCTTGGGTGGTGAAAGCCAGGGTACCTTTTTGTCTAGGCTTATATAGGACCTAGGGTCAATAGCCTAGTACCTATCTATGAACCTATATATCATTCCCCATAGAAACATTTAAACTACTTGAGTCTATCTATAATTCTTCTTAGAAAAATTTACATGGAACAGGCTAGTAAAAGGTTTATATAGGTCATGTGACAGTTAATGTCAACAGCCCAAGAGTGGCACCAGTTTGACACTGGTATACCATCTTTATTCACAATCACCTGAAATACACTGCTAAATACAGTACCACAAAACATTCTTCAGGTACAGAAATATTTGCTCTAACAATACTCAGCCTCAAATATAGCTTTGAACAGCCACCTAATTTATGTTCAAATAAATGTTTTTATAGGACTCAGCCCCTTACATCTCATTACACCTCCAATTTTTATTAATGTCACCCTGAAGTCACTGCAATGTGGAAACAGAATAATCAATGTTTTTATTATTATTATTATTATTATTTATTTATTTTTTTATTACATCTCTCTCTCTCTCTGGGATACCACTATAATGGGGAAAGGACAATACATTACCACTGACCCTACACACATTTTGCTACAACCTGTAGCAGATAGACAAAACACAAACCAGGCAACATCAAACATCCCAGCTTAAGCAGACAAAATGAGCAATCTACATTTAAATGCATGAAGGAAACCCCATCACCTTGTACTGTATAGTGAGGCCTTCGATAGGGCCACAACGATGGCCTAAGAAGTGGACATCATGCTGAAGAACAGTGCACATGGCATATATGTAAGGGAGATAAAAACAGTGGTCTAATGCTTTAAGTTCATGTAGCTGAGGGAAGAAAATAATGTTTATTCAGGTACTTTAAGGGTTGCACGGAAATTAGCTTTTCAGTTTTAAGATGAAGGGAAGATAGTTATTTAGTGGAACTTTGTGGAAAAGGTTATATAATTACTTTTATGAATGGAGATGTCATGACAGAGTGTCAAGCAGGGGAAAGAGTTCAGAGAACAGATATGTTGAGTTAGTAAGAATTAGGAGCAAATTGTTGAAAGTACAGTTTTGTTTTTTGGCCTAGGTGAGGGGGTGATAGGAATTGGTCTTGCACATAGTAGATGTTAGGTATTTTCTAGCCAAGTTTTTTATGGATATGGTTCTGAATCAGAAATATAGAAGAATGTATGAGGAGTAAGGGAAATTTGGAGGCATGTGAAGGAGGGCTGGGATTTGGAGAATGTAGTGAAGGCAGTATTTAGGGCTTCTTCATTCTATGATAAAGATTATATTGGGGCATCACTATAAGTTCTGAAAACAGTTCTTGTTTCATGACCCATGAACCAAGTAAAACTTTGAGACATGAACAGTGTGCCTGATCATTTCTTCACTGCTTCTGTATAGTACTTACTGGCAGGCACCCTTTCTGGCAGCTTAGAATTAGCAGCTGTGGGATTTCTACAGTTGTGAGTATGGCTACTCTCTCTCCCTCTTGATACCACTTAGAGGTGACTATTAAGTTTATTTGCTTCCTTACCTTTCAGCCTGTATGACTGGGACCATATTTATTTATTTACTTATTTATTTATTGACATTTGATTACCGGAAAGGTCCGACTGGGTAGAAGCCCATTTTCAGTGTAGGCCCTGGGAGACAAGCTCCAAATTATTACAAAACATTTTAAGAACAATAATTTTACAATCTTCAAAAATAAAACAAAAACATATGCAGTTTAAATAATTATAACAAATTAGATATAATATGAGAACATTGGTTAAAAATCCATACAAGATATATGACAATCAGACACTGAAGACCAAAGAGCTTTGCTATGACTAAGGTCTCTGCTGTTCACTATGGTGTTTGCAGCATTGATGGCATTCCTCACACATCAGTATGGTGTGGACAGAATTCCAGCACCAATGAAGAAGGATGGTAAGGGGCTTTAAAAGTATGTGGACTGAGAGGCAACTACAGATTATTGGATCATCAGGCTCCTGGGGCAGCCGAGTATGGGTGTAGCCAGGCTTATACAAACCATGCCACATATCTTATGCAATGAGATGTGCAACAATTTAAATGTTTTTAAACGGTGAAATATTTATCACGGCTTATTTTTATAGTTTTCATTAAATGGATTTTTTTTTCTTGAGTATCTGTTTTGCTATTTTTTTTCCTTAAGCTTGTACTTTGTGAGGGCTATAACTATGGAGCAGGGGTGACATTCTGGAAACTGGTGTACAATTCCAAAAAAAAAATGGCTATGCTCTTGCAGCAAACAGTCCATCTCTATGTGACTGGAAAATAGTCACAAAGAGTATTAGATCCCACTGTCACACTGGAAACGTTACAATTTGCTTATAACTATGAGATCAAGGATGAAAGTGTTGATAGTGCTAGCATTTTATCTTATGGGAGTAGGAACATTCTCTGAGTAACTATCTGAAGCAAATCAATTAACAAGATTAGAAGGTTTGACCTTTTAAAGTCAGCACTGATTTCCCCGAAGATCACTAACTCATTTTTCTGGGGGGATGGGATTTGGGAGTCTAGTGTAATTTTGGTGGCACTACTAGAGTCTGATGGTGTGTGTGTGTGTGTGTGTGTGTGTGTGTGTGTGTGTGTGTGTGTGGGGTTAATTCCAGCAAAGATGGCCATTAAAATCAGTTTTCCAGATGCCTGCAGAAAGGCACTAAAGTGGAATTGACATTTGTACCATCTGCAGTCAGGTTTCCCCTCATTACATATGACACATCCCAGCTTATCACAACTGATGCCTCCTTGGAGGAAGGGTGCATATGCACCTTTACAGTACTCAGGCCCTGTGTTTCCAGGCAGGCAGTGGCCTACAATTTAATTTTCTGGAACTAAGGGCAGTCAGTGGAGCTCTTCTGTCTTTTGAGTTACCTCTGAATCGAGTTCATAGCCAGAATCTGACAGACAGTAGAAACATGCTATGGTATCTGAACGTGGGAGGGGTGCAAAGTGTTTGCCTCTGTCACGAACTCTTAAAATATGGAACCAGATCCAGAAAAGGCAGATGTGACCCGGTGTAAGTGCATCATATTTAAGGAATGTGTAATCTATTGGTACATTTTCTAGTGAAGCAGCTGAGTCAGTATAGCAGACGATAGATTATAAAACATTGCAATCTACCTTCCATAGCTGGAAACCCCACCATAATCTTTATGCTTCCTCTTCCAGTACCAGGCTCCCTTCTCACTTACATTATTTATTTTTTTCATGGTAGGCTATAAATAAAAAAATCCCCAAGAATGTTAAGGAGCTATTTATAAATACTGCTATCCAACAGAACAGGGCACAGTATACATGCAAGCAAAAAATCTTAGCATTCATAAAGATATGCACATAACGAGACAATACCTTTAAAATATTAGCAGTTCAAGAAAACAGGATATGTGTTGAATGTTGAATGTTGCCGCCCATAACTGTTCTTGTACTGTATGAATGCAACAGTACCAGGTGTACCAAATGTACTGTGAATGATGCTTGTCCACACCATCGCACTCTGTCTTTGAATGAAAGGCCCATGTATCTATGTCTAGACACACGCACACTGCCTCTTAAACTCACACCCCTTTTAGGCGTGCTAGGCCATAAGTGGGATATTTAGGTGCAACAGGCATCAGACTAGAATGTCTGACTCAGCAATCCTGTAGACTCTGCCAAAAATAATGCTCTTTTGGGTCCTCCCCCACCTCACTGAGATCATCAATCCCATTCAGCACTTTGTTTTCCCACTCCTTGGTGTCAGACAACATTGGACATAGAAGGTAACATGGACCATTAACTTCTTTTTGTTGGCCAACATATATGGTGTAATTCCTGCTATATTCGGTTTCCACAAGGATATGCAGCTCTGAACACCTGCTATTCTAAACTAGAGAACAATGCTCTCCTTGGCATGATGTTGCCTCATGTCCTGCCTTCTTATACAGTGTACTCCTGTGATCTAATGCACAGGTATAAGTTCTGCAATGGGTTGTACCTGTCTTTTCCCCAGGGTGATCGAGTTGGCATTATTCCTGCTCTTCCCTGGCAGGCTTCTCCACTAAAATTGATCACTAATCCAACTCTGCCATCTGTGTCACTGTCAGGGATTCATCTCTCCTCTCCAGAACTACCTAGACTCTGGTAAAAATATTTTGAAAATCTGACAGACCACCATGAGGCAGACATCAAAAGCCAGATATCTTGAAAACAGTATGAAGTACAGCTCAGCCATATTCCATGGGATATTTTCAGGTACATTTCTGAGCAAGGTGCTGAGTAGAAAATGTCCTTCCTTGGTATTTCAAAAATAATGAAAGATGCAGTTTTGAAAATTGTGTTGCTGTGTTGGTATGTAATCTGAAAAATATGTAGCATTATTTGGTGAATATGGCTGGCACTCATTTGCTAGTTTAGTAGGTTTGGGTTCCACTATGTCTCTTTGAAACAACTAAGCTTGGATCATAAATGTTTGGCACAGAATGAACTCAGATGCACAGTTACTTGGAAGACATGTTCTTAATCATTTTACAAAAGGAAAAATTTGACACAATATATTTTTCTGAAGACAAACTATCCAAAACCTCCATATATCCTTCCTTTTTATTCTGACTTTAAATTCTCCATAGATCAGAGAAAGAAGCATCAGTGCTGGTCAGTGTAAAGCATTTCTCGTTGCTTCACAGTAAGGCTGTGAAACTGACCAACGATAAAAGAAAACCATGCACATATTAGCATCTTAGTCATGTAGAGTTACAGCAATATGAAGAAGTAAAACTCTGGCTTTTATGCACCAGTAATGTGATGCAAGCTTGGATGATCTGAAAAATGTCATGTAAGACATGTGGTTATAGGGCATGCATCTGTGGTGCATGTGCAGATATTGTTTTTATGACATTTTTGGTAGTTTGTCAATTTTTGCCAATCATAATACTTTCTGCATGCGGCTAAACAGTTGTTTGAGCTTCTTCTTGATAAGTATGAGCTGCCTTATTTAGGTTCTTACCAGCAACGATTACTGCTTAACCAGTGTCTGATTAATGAGTCAGTTGACATTTTGCAAAGATATATATGATAGTCTTAGAAATATATTTTCACAAACGGAAGAGGGCTTGTTTCCTGAAATGTTTTTGTTTTCTGTTTTACTAACATGGCAATTATATATCTCTGTCAACCTCTTTTGCTGTCTCTTCTAATTACTATCTTACCTAAATTGATAGTTCCATTCTTAAGAACAGTAAAATCATATATATATATATATATATATATATATATATATATATATATATATATATATATATATTTTTTTTTTTTTTTTATGGTACACAATATTCTGTTGCACCAGATATCTGCATTAGTTTGATGCTCTGATAATTTTTAAACATAATTTTGCTGTGAAATACCAATATTCACATTACTTCCAAGGTGACCTGTCCTTGGTATTATACAATGTAGATGAAATAATAGAGACTGGGATGCTTATTCACAGAGAGTTTTATTTGCTTGCATGATTGTTTTGTTTTATGTACAAAGAAAGGCCAAATGAGCAGTGATCTTTTTAGTGAAAGATGAAACAGAAAAGCTCCAACAACACAGGGAACAGATAAACACAGCTTCCCACGACCATACCTCTTGTAGTATCTGTAAGGCATTTGGGCCTAAAACACTCAGAAGTAATTTGTCTTCCCTGGCCATTTATCTTGAAAACCAATGTCTTACGGTAGACGGTTAGCCAAGGGTGCCATGGTAGAATCCTTTAACCGCAAGATACTCCCGCTAGGTAATAAGACTGATTTTTTATCTGTCCAGCCTCCACCGGACATCCCTCTAAAAGCAGGTAATAGCTCCGTAGGTCATTCAATGTTTATGTCAGATTCTTCTGCTGTGACCTTACAGGAGGCTGGCATAGATCTGTATTTTTGCATGTCCTCTGAGCCTTTGCAATCACCTACTCCAGATGTCAAGGGGAAACTGCAGTTGATTATCTCAGAGGGTCCTAACGGGATTCTGCAGATATTGGTCTGGGAGGAAGTTCTGAGTTGTCTTCTTGAATCTAGCCAAGGGTTGGAACCTCCGGTATTTGTTAGAGCTAATGTCCCTTCTAAGAAAAGAGAAAAAGTGAAGCATGTTTTGGTCTCTCCTATGGATCCTCAAAGGGAATGGCAAAAGTTTACTCAAGGCTTGTTCTCTGCCTTAATGGCCCTAAAACCTCCTCAAAGGGTTTCAGTACCCGCCTTTCCTTGGACCTCTACCCCTTCTAAATGGTTTAGGGAACCAGATTCCTTGGATGAGGATTCCCTGCCTGTTGATTTTTTTTGTTCTGTTCTTCACAGATGCCTTCACCTTTTGGCTTAAGGTTCTGATGAATAGGAGTCTTTTACACCTGAGTCTCCATTTGAGGAATTGTTCTTTGGGGGCACAATTGCTAGGATGATGAAATACTTTAAGTGGGATTCTTCTCAAGTGTCTGATAGTCAGAGAAGATATTATGAGTTGCCTCAGGTGGATACTCTAAACCATCAGCAGTTCCTACTGTGTTGTCTGCCTTGTTAGATACTTTCATTGTTGCTTCCCTATAAGATTCCTGAGGATTGTCTGTTTTTATTTAAATGTCCTTCTGCTGATCCTGCTGTGGTATTAATCTCTTCTGACAAACCTTCTAAACGTTTGCCTTCTTCCAAACTTTTGCCTTCTGATAAAGATAACAGGGCAATGGAGAGGATGGGCAAGAAAGTTTACACTGCTTCTACTTTGGCCTTTAGGGCTATTAATTACAAGACCCACATGACCAAATGTGCTCTGGCCTTGATTGCTCAGGCTTGTCAGGTTATCTCGGTCTTGCCTGATCCTGATGGCAAATCCTCTAACTTATCTTTTTTAGGTTCTGCTTCTCAAGTGGCTCGCCACTCTAAGTGTAGCTATGATGCTGCTGATGCCTCTACTAGGGCTGCGGCTTTTGGGTCTGTCATGAGGTATTATTCTTGGCTTTGTCTCCAGTCTCTTCCTGAGGACATTAAGACCAAGTTTTGGATGCTGCTCTTTTGGATAATACTCCTCTTTTTGGGGCTACTGCTGCTGACATGTTTAAGTCTCTTCAAGAGAAAGGAAAGCCTTGCAAGACCTTAAACATATTTTTGTCTCTCCAATTCCTAAGTTCCAGAAGAATTATCCTTCTAGGTCTGCTTTTGTTCACAGGCAACCTAGCCAGGCCTCTAAGGGGAGGAAGGGTGGGAGGTGGGTCTTCTCTGCTAAGGCTTCTCACATTTCAGTGGCCCAGAAGCCTCCCTCATCTGATAAGCCTGCTTATCTTTGACAATTCGCTCCCCACCTTTAGACCAGGTTCCTTTGCCCCTTTGGCTGTCCCTTTTTTCTTCCAAATTGGCGTCTCATCACTTTAGACTCTTGGTTTCTTTCTATTATCCATCAGGGTTAATTCATGGTATGGAAATGTCTGCCTCTTTTTCCTGGGATTCCTCAACCTCCTCTAGAGCAACGTCCTCATTTCCCAGAGGTTCTAGGTTCCCTGTTGAACCAAGGGACCATTCAACCTATCCCCTTCCCAAGTGGGGATGGATTTTTATTCCAGGATGTTCCTGGTTCCTTGAAAGGAGGACACTTGGAGACCTATTTTGGAGCTCTCCTGGCTCAACACCTTTCTCAAGATCCCTTCTTTTTGGATGCTTATTCTTCAAACACTGTTTCCTCTTTTATTACCCTAGGCTTTTTTGGTATCCTTGGATCTGAAAGATGCTTACCTTCATATTCCTATTCACCCTTTATTCAGGAAGCTTTTACATTTCTCTGTGTCTTCCTCTCATTTTCAGTTCTCTGCTTTGCTCATTGGCCTCTGTACTCCCCCAAGGGTGTTCACAAAATGCCTATCTCCTGGGATTGTCTTCTGCAAGACATTCAGATTTTTTCCTTATCTAGATGACCTGTTGCTGCAGGCACCTTCTCCCAGTCAATGGTTGCAGGATCTGCAGTTTACCATCTCTCTTCTTTAAAGTCTGGGGTTTACATTTAAACTTCCAAAAGACCATCCTGACTCTATCTCAGGATCTTGTGTATCATGGATGCAGGATTCAGATGGTGTCAATGTTGGCCTCTCTTCTGCCTCCAAAGGTATTTGTAGTGACAGCCTTCTTTCAGTCTCTTCTTCCTCTGCCTACCATGGCAGCCAGGGAGTTTCTTCTGGCCCCGGGATTCATGGCCTCTTCTATTCAAATGCTTCCTCTTGCCAGACTGCATATGTGGAAGCTTCAATTGTACCTCAAGTCAGTTTGGCTGTAGGATCATCACCCTCTGAATTTCAGTGTACCTCTCATTCCCTGGCTCAAGAAGAAATTCAAGTGGTTGATTCAACAGTTCACTCTCAACCCATGCTGGATTTTCTGCCTCCAGCACCTTCTCAAGAGCTGTTCACTGATGCCACAGACATGGGGTAGGGACATCTCTTGGTCACCTGAATTTCAGATTCTTTAGCCTACCCATCAGAAGTCAGACCATAAAAAACATCAAAGAGATGAGACAATTATTCTGGTCCTTCAGGCTTTTCATTCCATGTTCTTTCCAGGCCCTTGTAGGTGTACACAGATAACACTACAGTGATGTGGTATGTCAACAAGCAGAGGGGCATGAAATCTTACCGCCTCTACAGGATGGCACATCAGGCTTGGAAAGTGGCTGTCAGTTGTCAGTTAACTCTTCAGGCAGTATACATTCCTTCAGAGTACAATCTTATGGCAGACTATCTGAGCAGATCAAAAACACAGGCTTACAAATGGATGCTTCACAGAGACGTTTTCTGGACATTGTCCATCTGTGGGGGTATTCCTTTGATAGATCTTTTTGCCTCCATTCTGAACAAACAGCTTCCTCTCTTCTGTTCCAGCTTGCCATACCATCTGGTCTGGAAGATGGACGCCCTTTCCTTTCCTTGGAAGGGGAGGTTTCTTTATGCTTTCTCTCCTCTTCCTCTACTTCCATGACTCTTGCAGAAAATTCAGCTGGACTCCCCTACAATCTTGCTAGTGACTCCCTTTGACTGAGACAGCACTGGTTCCCCCTCTTAGTGCATGTGGCCAGGGGCAGTCATCACAAGTTACCTCACTGGTTGGACCTCCTCACACAGGACAAGGGGTCTCTCATCCATCCCTACTTCTACTACTACTCTGCAATTGACATTGTGGGTGACAGGGTTTTGATCCCTTTCAGGCACCTCTTTTCCAAGGACATACTCAGGATTTTACAGGAGGCAAGGAAACCCTCAATCAGAAACTCTTATATGTTTAAATAGAAGAGATTTTGATCTGGTGCCATACTCATAACCAGGACCCTTTTTCAGTGGGGGTCCCTCTGGTCCTCTCTTAGTTGTGTGAGTTGCTCTAGTCTGGCTTGGCCCATTCTTCTGTGAAGACCCATTTGTCAGCCATTTCTGCTTGCCAGCCCTTGAATCCTCTTTTGACTTCTCATTTTGAGGTCAAGCAATTTCTTAAAGGCTTCCTACATATTAGGCCTCCAATAAAGCCTATTCCTCCTCCTTGGAACCTTAATTTTGTTTTGGAAAATTTGACCGAGGCTCCTTTTGAGCATGTAGATTATGGTTCTTTGCAACTTTGTACCTGGAATATTGTTTTGTTGCTGGTTCTTGTTTTGGAGCTCCAGGTCCTTATGGCCATTCCTCTTTTTGTTTTTCATAGGGACTGGGTGTCCCTTCATACTAATCCTTCTTTTATGCCCAAGGTAGTAAATGACTTGTTCTTGAATCAAATGGTACAACTCCCTTCCTTTTCCCCTTCTCCTCAGTCTGTTAGTGAGAGGGTCCTGCATACCTTGGATTTGCACAGACATCTCAGGTAGTATTTGAATAAAACTAGGACAGTTTGTATATCTGATCAGCTTTTTGTTTCCTTTCATCCTAGTTCTTTAGGTTTGGCTGTTTCTAAGCAAACTGTCTCTTCCTGGAAATCTAAAGCCATTTCCTTTTGTTATTCTTTTAATGGCAAATCTTTGTCTACTACTTCTAGAACTCATTCCACTACGGATGTTGCCTTTTCTGGTGCCTTCTTCAAGGGGTTGGACACCACTTACATCCTTGAAGCTACTACTTGGTTTTCAGTGCATACCTTTACTAAGCGTTATAAGTTGGATATAGTTTCTAGGGTGAGAGCAGATTTTGCTGAAACCATTTTATGTGGGTTTGTTGAGAGGTCTTCTTAGCCTTCCACCTCCCATTCTGTTTCTTGAGCATTTGTACTCTCCCTTCTGTAACAAATACTGCAACAGTGATGTAGAAGGACATAGTACAGTTGTGTAAAGTCTTACCATAACAGTAGATGTCCTTCTCCTCACTGTTGCAGTATTTGGTCCCTCCCTTCCTCCATCCTCCTCTTGTTTATTCTGCCTTTTTTTCCTTCTGGATGTGCATGGACTCCTTTGTCCTATGATGACTGTTCTCTTCTGAGGCAATTCATTTCTAGGTAGTTGTGTCCATACATCCCTTTTATGCCCTACGTTCTGTGTGGGGAGCATAAATATGATGTACGGCACAAACAAGATCTCTTTTAAGCTTATTTATACTGGCCGAGCAATGGGATGGCCAGGGCTGGACATCCTTCTGTAACAAACACTGCAACAGTGAAGAGAAGGACATCTACTGTTATAGTAAGATTTTTACACAACTGTAGTTTCCCCTGTTCTGTTTCTGCTTAATCAAATCATTCTTGTCCATCTCTCTGCTTTCACTATCCTACCAGTCCTTCCCCCAAGACAGATAATAGGGTCTTACATTTCCCATTATTGCACTTCCTTGCTGCCTTTTTTGTTCTTTACAGCCTCCTGTTACATTATTCCACCACCATTTGAAATGCAGAATAAATATATCTAACTATATCTTGCCGATATGGACTCTGTGTACCCCCTTCCAAAAAAAAAACTTCAGATGTCTGCCAGTTTGCACTGCTGCAGATCCCTTGCCTGGCTAAATAATTTGCTTCACATGGCCTCTGAGCATGCTATCCTTATGTTTACTTCTACTTCTTTAAACTATTTTATGACCTCCATCGTAGTTCCCACCCCACTCTAGGTTGCGCGTAACTTGCCACCCCCCAACAAGACCAGATCTTCATCTTTCTATGCTACTTGCAAGCATATTTCTGACCCTCCTACTCTTACATTACATCAGTCTTTCTTCCATTTTGTGACTGAAGTCATAACTACTCACCCATTCATGTCTAGCCACTCTGTATTCATATCCTTTGCATCAAAATTCTCTTTGAATGCAATTCCTTTTACAGGCTATAATCCTTCTTAAAGCCAAGGGCAGCACTATGACAAACACATCAGTTTCCACTCTAGCCTTTTGCATTCACACAGTACACTGTCTTTCCTTTACCATCTCTTTGTCTGGTCATGGAATTTGACTTAAAAACAAGAAGGGTTGTCAGACAGCCTGGAAACCTATTCCACCCACAGCCGACAACTTGAAAACCTTTGTGATCACGTCAGCCCTGGTTTTTCAATGGTATATAATATGTATACAATTTATTTTCATGTAACACTGTGAACTTTTTCATTTGCATCAAAGCACCCCGTAGCTTGAGAAAAGCACCAAGAATCAAATGGTCACTCCCATGACAGCTATTTTCAGGAAAACTGTCTTTGGTGAAGCTCAACTGCCTTTATTTTCTGGTTAGATTTTCAAAAGCCAATCTGCTTGTCATCTCCTAGATTCTGGTATGTCAGGTATACTTTTGAACCTCGTGTAGACATCTAAGTCCTCATTCTATCTTATTCCACAATTTCTTACAGTATATTACATTCTAATGTTCTGATTGATGCAGTCAACTCATTCATGTAATAAGTCAGTCTAGTTGCCTGGTAACCCTCTGTCATGCCACTGCCTTGCAGGTAAGACGTAACTACTTACAGAGTCTGTCTCTGTACTGCCTATAGTAATGGCCTTTATGATCTTCACTGTTTTCTTGCTCCCTAATAATTTTTTAATTTGCCCTTTTTTGTCCTGCATCTAGGACATCTCATCTTTTGATAGGACACTGGCTGCATCTTTGTATTGAAATTTCTTCAGCAATCAATCCATGTTACTATGTATTTCACCCACTGGTATAATAATAAAAATTATACAATGAATTCTGATTAGTGTTCAAAAATGTACACGCTGATTCATCACTAGAATCAAATCAAGCATTACCAATAGGAAAAAGTCCTGCTATCGCAACTCCATATTGAGCAAAATAACAAAGCATATCCATCATCAGGTATGTTTCTGCTATTTTTAGTGCACATATAGTATGTGTTTACCTTTGCAGTATATGGAGCTGATAACTGACTCCTCAAATTGGTAATGCATAAACTCTCCCAGAAGCGACCAAGGAGTACATGTTATAAAAATAACAAAAACTCTCTCCATCCAATTCTTTGAACATTTCTGTTTATTGGAGGGAGTTTGTGCTATTTTATAAGATGTACTGACCACTTTTCTCCTCCTCCTTCTATTGCAAGAGTTTCTTTCATGTTTATCTTTTGATTGCACTGTGCAATTATTTGGATGTGCATGAGTTAGTGATCTGCTGACAGAGAAAAGGCGGAAGAACACTAAACACCAATTCTACAATGACGTTATTTAAAAAAAGTTAAGAAATGTCTGTCTTAAAGAATGTTGTTGTATAATAGGAATATCCCACTGCTGGATGTGGGTATCACCCTCGTGGTCAAACCATGCCAATCATGGGTAAATCTTGTGAAACCCATACCCAGTTGTGGGTTATTGCTATGCAGTATGCCACAGTACACTCATAGCCAATCCTTTGTTAGAATACCTGCCTGAGAAGTATATTGCACTTTCAGTTATGTAGTTTAGCTGGCAAAAAGCTGAACATATCTTCTCAACTGGTCTTTGGCAATGGTATAACAACCTTGTTACATGTTTTATGAACTGTATTATCCAGTATTATATGTGAAACTACCACAAGAGCAGAGTTGGTAACTTCACCTGTTATATGGCATAGAAATGAATTGTGACATCTGTTTCTTAGAGCAAAGCCTGCTATGGATTCTAGCATTTTTACATAGAAAGATCTTAGAGTGTTATTCCATAATTTATTTGATTCTGAGTTCTTATTTCATTTGCTCTTCAGGAAATCTCCAAAGAAAAGAAGAAAGTTCAGTTGAAATCCCCCCTAGAAATTATACTAGACTACTCAGAAACATTCTTCAAACATACCTTTACCTCTCAATTGTGCAGCATTTGACAGGACACCCTTAATTTTGTCTACAACTCCTGTTGTAGCAATGCTAAACCTGGAAATGTTTTTACATATCCTTAAGGCCGTAGGGCCAGCATTTAAAATCTGTATCAAAATGGTGGCCATTACCTTGATTCTTGATACCATCATTCTTTACTGTGTAGGTGACAGCTGAGAGGTAGAACTTAGCCCAAACACTCCCACTTTTATTAGCATTCTTGTTAGTTACCAGCCATATCTCACTCATATGGCTCATAAGTTTGGACTGCAAGCCCATGTTGTTATGTCTCTTTCCACCTAATCATTTCTACATCCACAAAGCCCCAGGTATAATCAATTCTTTCTGGACTTAATGTTCACCTCAAGTGCCAGAGATTATAGGTAGGATTATAGGTATTTGACCCATTTCCAGACTTTCTTCTCCATAATTCCGAATTGCCTTCATTGTTGGCTCATGGCCAGGAAAACGTGTGCTTTCTCAAGGTCTCTTGCCAGAGGCCTTATGTCTGTCTTATTCCAGGTCCTGTTTCATGAAATGGTTCAGCAACATGATAACCTTCATCTGTTGCAATAACATTTTTCTGTCCTCTGGCATAAGAAGCTATCTAGGCCTCAGCTAGTAAAAAAAAAAAAAATTACAAGGAACTAGGGCAGTTAGTTACAACATCACTTGTATATCTTTTACAGCCTTTCATGCGATCATACATTGTTATATTCAGCTTGTTACATTTGAGGTGATGTCATTATTTAAATAAGAAATTATCCTGAGATGTGATTTCATTCTTGCCTTTGGCTATTTGAATAACTGAACAATTAATTCAGAGTTTGCTACAATAACCTAAAACAAATGACAATTTTTATATGGATTCTTGCTATTTTGTATGGATGTGTAGAGTAGCTTATGTGCCAGTTCAGAAATTACTTTAGTCTTTTGTCACTTACACATGCACACAAATATATTCTCTTATGTGTGTGTGCACACACACTCACACGCACACACACACACATATATATATATATATATATATATATATATATATATATATATATGTGTGTGTGTGTGTGTGTTTGCATGTGTGTACACAGAATCACACAACCACATACACACATATGTATTTAAAAAGACACGCACGCACGTGCACACACACACACACACACACACACACACACACACACACACACACACACACACACACACACTAGTTACATGCATTGCTGTTAATAGTAGATCAGTGGCATAAGAACTGTTATTTTTTTTACTGTACTGTGCTTCTCTTTTTTAGTATAAGTGAGTTGCATAGTGTAGTTGTTGTTGTTGTTGTGTCTTTCAGCTTTTCCCAGTTAGGGGTCTTCACAGCGGAACTCTGGTCTGCTAATGATTGGCAGTAGATTTTTACATGCCGAGTTGCCGGCCCTGATGCACAACCTTCAACGAGGGTATGCCCATTCACGTATGTCTCCACACAGAAGACGCTCTAGCTGAGAATTGAACAGGACAACGTCTTATTGTGAGGTGACAATGCTACCGCAGCACCACCACCGCAGTTTAGTGTAGTACTCTTGCAATAGTGGACACTTCTTGCACTGCATCTTACAGACACATGCAGACACACACACACACACACACACACACACACACACACACACACACACACACACACACACACACACACACACACACACACACACACACACACACACACACACACACACTAACTGCCGCTCCAGAAAGGTATGTCTCTTTGGAACTTGTCCTCCAAAACCGAAAACAGCAATTCAGGTGCTGCTTGCTTAGAGAACACAAGAAAATCTATAACAAAGTCTGAATTTGTGTCTGTAAGATGCAAGGATATATGACATTTTTAAACTTTTCTCTATTATTTGAATCCTCGTCCTTCTTCAGCCACTGAGTTTGCTACACGTGGCCCATCTAATCTTCCTCCCAGTGTTCTCATTACCTGCAGGGACTGGAAGGACAGGAGAGGAGGGCCAGGGAATGGGCCATCAGGAGGAGGAGGAGTTAGTAGATTTACATTTAACATTTTGCCCTCCATTTGGTTGCTGTTAGATGCACCTTCACACAACTGGCTTACTGATGCATGTGTGTTATCACACTCACGGACTCCAGTTACAATGGAGAGTGCTGGTTGGCAAGCCATGTCTCTGACTTTGGGTTGAACCTTATGTTGATGCACTTTTACCTTTATTTCTTTAAGTGGCAACAACATAGCATGCTTGAATCACATCGCTCCCCTCAAGATGGAAAACTCACCTTGGGCATTCATCTCAGCCCTCTTAACTGGTTTCTGTAGTGCCTGAATCTAATGATCGATCCCAGGTCACTGGGGACACAATTGACTCTGCATCACTCTGCACCATAGCTCTCAACTAAACAGGGACAAATTTCAACAGAATCAGGGAGAAATCTGGAAATAATCAGCGACAATCAGGGACAGTTTTTAAAACACTAGTACTGTTAATTTTCGATGTTAACAGAATAAGATAATGTGAATTAATATATATTTCCTGAAGTAAAATAAGTCTGTAATTCTTATTGTCATTATTTATTATGTGTAACTCATCACCATGTCTCCAAAGGTCATCCGTTTTAGGAGGGATTAAGAGTGACAGAGCTAAAGTTTGTGTCAAAATCAGGGACAATTGAGAGGTATGGTCTACAAACTGGAGCCAGCTTAAGGCACATTTGACTTTAAATGTTGCTGATCCTGATCTGCACGGAATTGACTGGTCCAGTTTCCCAGTTATGAGAATAATGATGTCCTTTCCTCTTCTGATATCCTTGATGACTACCATTAGCGTAACAGTAATTGGACAGGAGTCTTGCTCACATACGCTGTATATTCCATTCCCATGTTAAGTAACATGAACTATTTTGGCTCACTGTTATAGTGCAGCTAGGTGTTACCAGAACTACATTAATCCTGTGACCCCCATCAAATGCACCCTCACTTTTACATAATGAGCAGAGAGGGCTAAGGCCATCGTGATGTCTGAGTTTATTTATTTATTTATTTGTTGCATTTCATAACTGTTATAGAAGTTCTTTTAAGAATAAGATTTTTTTCATTGTAGGCCCTTGAAGAAACGTTACACATAACTGTGACAGGCAGATGATACACCTTGACAATTAAGATACAAATATAAAGTAAAACTACGCAGATAAGATTATAAAAATGGAATACAAAAACTATCAAAAGATGATATACAATGTACAAACATAAAAAGCACACAATGTGATATGAATAAAAATCATAAATGAATAGAATATATACAGTTTACACACTTAAGTACAATGGAAATGGTAATTGTCAAAAATGGCACAACTTCAATGATTTCTTCAGCAACAGGACACAGAGATGTGCTGGAGAATGTAGCACTGTGTCAGGTCACAGGTCATATGGCAGTGATTATAATATTTGATATACACTTAATCACAACTGTAACAAAAGGTGATGCTGTCAAGACAGCTAGCTGAAATTCTGTAAATAATTATATGTCATTGGTGAATATCGAAATAAGATACTTGTCTTACAAATGTATAGAACTGTACATCATGTGTATATCAGACTGCTTATACAGACATGTGTGTTTAAAAGGTATTTGTAGAGTGCTGTGTTTAAAATTTAACCACAGTGTGCCATACTGGAAGAGAACAAAAATGTACTTTCCCTATTGTAACTGTTTGCATCTATATGATTAACAGAGAAAACTGGAGGGTTAACCTCAGTCCAGCAAATGTTAAAAAATATCTTAAATTAAATTACTTTATAGGGTGCAATAAACAGACTATCTCTCAAGTTTTAAATGCAGCTAGAGACACAAGGTCTTTACTAGAACGCTTTCTGTATTGTCCTTGGAGTGAACTAATAGCTACTTTTGAAGCATAAAGGAATGCAATTGTTTTATGACTTCCAGAATCTACCAAAGATCTGAGGAAAAGCCCTTATCTGTATATTTTTACAGGTAGATGATAAATGCTGCCAGCTTCTAGCAATGGGGATTTTGGCCTGGGAACTAGAAGTCAGTTGACAAGAAGTGATGTCATCCTGCAAGATATCTCTTAGTGAGACCGAGCATTCTGCATTCTGTCTTGGACCTGCCAACAACTAGAAGATCCATTTACCACATCTGCCTTGCTCTAATGAAGTAAGTTTCTATGAAACAGTGTAACTCTCTTCAGATTCAGTCAGGTGTATAGTGAAGCTTAGTTTAGATATTTTTCTTTATTTATTTGAGACTGTGCTGCAATGTTGTTTTAAATATTCCCTGTGGTTTTGAACTCTGATGTCACATGAACATATATTTAGTATTGACTTGTTCTTTTATTATTAATTATTAAATATATTTAAACCTTTCATTACGGCTGATCTTTGTAGAGATATTTAAGTTCTGAGAGTACTTGCATCTTTATTTGGTGGCACTGTATGGGTCACTCCTAACAGCCTTGCTCTTGGTCAAACTACCATTTGTAATAGTATTAATATTACACAGTAAAATTGGACACCCTTTGTTAAGGGCCCTAAAGTAGCTGTTAAAGAGTGACTGTTGGCAGTAATAACTACCTTATAGTCTGGGCAGAAGAGGACATATCTAGTAAATCTGTGCCAGGCTCTCCTAGGTCTGTGTGTGTGTGTGTGTGTGTGTGTGTGTGTGTGTGTGTGTGTGTGTGTGTGTGTGTGTGTGTGTGTGTGTGTGTGTGTGTGTGTGTGTGTATGTGTGTGTGTTAATCAAACTTCAAAGAGTGTGTGTGTGTGTGTGTGTGTGTGTGTGTGTGTGTGTGTGTGTGTGTGTGTGTGTGTGTGTGTGTGTGTCAGCTACTTGGGTAGGGACATGCACTGGTTGGACAGAGAGGGTGCTGGCGGTCTTGGCTTAGTTACTCAGCTGAGATCTCAACTCTATAGCTGTGCCAGCGGGGATTCTTATTAAGGGATCTGTAGAAAGGTAAAGAAACCAGCCCCGGACTGACTGTCATCTCTGTGTGCTCTTAAGGGAAATTTCACTTGATGCAGAGAGCTGCATCTGGAAATACTGTGTGTGTACTTGTTATCCTCCCAGTGAACATCCCCCACTGTTGCCAGTGGTGAGGATTGAGGCACCATAATTACTGATCAAGTGGAGGATCATCACAACAATTTTCTTATTAAGTCTGACAAATGAACCCTAGAAATTAGTAAAAGAAAGGTTATGCATACAAAAAAGGGAGGAGAAAAATGAGAAGAAAGTAATAGAAAAAGTGGGAGATACAAGAGGAAAGAAAGAAAAACAGCAAAAAGAATACAACAGATAACACAATGTGGATGAAAGGCACCAGAAGTGAAGCAAAATAAAACAGATGATGAAAATGGCAGTCAAAACAGGAAATGGGAAGGAAACCACTAAAATAAGTGGAGGTGTAAAAAGGAGGAAAATAAAGTTGTAAAATGTTGATAATTCAAGAACATGTTTTAAAGGAGGTACAGAAGTGGATGAATAAGTAAGTATAACAACCACTCTCTCCTCCTACCACCCAACACTACAACCTTGAGAGATGCACTTATATAGCCAAACTGGAAGCAAAGCTCTCTTCACCCAAGACTGGACTAGACAGTCAAGAGGAGAAGGTAAACACTTGCACCACACCACACTCATCACATAGTCCCTCAAAACCTACACCACCAAAACATACACATAGAAACACAAAACACACACCTACATTTGTGGAGGCTCTCAATAAAAATCTACCCAAGCATCGGGGACCTCCAAAGCAGAAACGCAAGCAACCTCCACCCCCTAACACAACCCAAATGACACATAGTCGACAAAATCAGTGTGCCACTCAACCACAGCCTATAAGGCATAACAACGTACCTGACACTCTAGTCATTGGTGACTCTATAGTCAGGCACACTGATGTTCCACACACCAGGCTAAACAAGGAGAAAGTTAGTGTCAGCTGCCAGGATCCGCCACATAACGCATGCACTCAGGTCACTCCACAACAAGTACAAATATGACTCTGTCATTGTCCATGTTGGTGTGAATGACCTGAGACATAGCTCCCTGAACTACATGAAAAGAGACATGGAGGAGCTGTCTGATCTTGTAGCCATGGTAGGTATGACCCTAGCCCTAAATAGCATCCTGCCATCACCTGGAATGATACCACAGTACAAGGACAAAATGATTGACTTCAACAATTGGCTAAGCTTCTGGTGTCATTCGAAAGGGATCCAGTATCTGTCTGCCTGGAATGACATGATCGACAAACCACAATGCTTTGCCAGAGATCACCTGCACCTGTCGCCCTAGGGATTCTGGATACTGGCTAAGGCTCTTGCCACCTCTATAATGCCTTTTTTTAGGCAAGGTTCAAATGACAAATTCACCACCGTAACAGGTACAAGCAAGCAAAATCTGAGGGTAATGCTACTTAATGCTAGAAGTCTAAACCTCAAAATGCACTCACTCGAGGCACTCCTTAAAATGGAGAACATTGACACCTGTGCAGTGACACAGACCTGGTTCAAGGCTCCAGCGAGCACCCCTGCATTACCAGGCAATAATTCATACCACATCTTTTGGCCACCTAACATGGACTGAAACATTAAAGGTGGAGGTGTGTCCATATTCATTAAGGATAGCCACACCTCCAGGTTAGTTGCTCAGCATAATGCATCTGAGATTATCCAAGTGCAACTAACTCTGGGCAAGATCGCAATCCAAATTGTAGCTTGCTACAGATCACCCACCATGCCCCAGGATTCCCACGCCTCATTTCTTGATACACTGGAAAATATTAGGGTACAACCTAACACCCTAATAATGGGCGATTTCAACTACCCCACCATTAACTGGGAAAACTACTCATGTACCAACTTTTGTGCTCAACGTTTTCTGGAATTCATAAATTCTAACGCCTTGGATCAACTTATCCATACCCCCACCAGGGGCAGCAATATCCTAGACCTGGACATTACCAATATGGTTCCACACCAGAGGTCAATTCATAGTTTGTCAGATCCGACCACAAGCTAATCACCCTAGACATCCACATCCCACCCCCACCCCCCATTAGGGAAACCATCATAAAGAAATTTCTCCAAAGCCAGCTTCGCGCTTCTTAAGATAGAAGTGGCAAACTTCACGACACCCATGCCAATGGACAATAGAGGTACAACTGCTGAATCCTATACAAATGCACTTTATAAGCACTTACACGAGTGCATGGATTGTGCAATCCCTAACAGAACTAAGATGCTATCCTCCAAAAAAGGAAGCCAATCTGGTGGTCCCCTGCCATAAACAAACTCTACAACAGAAGAAAGAAGCTGTAGCAAAAAAGAGTAAAATCCCATGATTGGAGAAACTCCGTGGTCAGCCTCAGTAAGAATCTGAAATCCCTCATAAAATCCTACAAAGCTAGTTACGAAAACAAAATCGCCACTGATTCTAAAGACAACCACAAAACATTCTATAGCTATGTCAAGGATCTCAATGGCAACACTCAGATCTGCTCTGAGTTACAGCACAATGGCACTAAATATACAGAACCAACTGATATTGCCAACATCCTGGCAGATAGGTTCAGTGCCAACTTTACCCCTCTCTCACCCCATAAAGGGCCCATCTCTATACTGGAAGAATGCAGAGTTCCTGTAATCACAGCTACACAGGAAAAAAACACTCTCCAAAGCCAAGAACACAGCATCCATGGGACCTGACAACATCCCAGGCTGCATTCTACATGAACTACAGAACAAACTGGCACCCCACCTAAGTACCATGTTCAATCATAGCCTCACCTCAGGCTTTGTGACCACCGAATGGCGCACAGCAACAGTTATCCCAATCCACAAAGGGAGAGCCACCACGGACCCCGGGAACTACCACCCCATTAGCCTGATGAGCCTGGTCTGCAAGGCTATAGAATGTATCATCATGGAACTTATAAACAACGAAATTGGTAATCTCCAAACTCTGGACCCTAGCCAGTTCGGGTTTGTAAAAGGCAGATCATGTCTCCTAAACCTGATAGACTTCTTTGAAGCGGTCACCAAAGCCGTAGATGAGGGTAAGGTGGTTCACACAGCCTATCTAGATCTTGCCAATGTTTTCAACACCATCCCCCACTCTGGAATTATAGATAAACTCACTAAACTAGGTATAAATCTCTATGTCACAAGATGGGTTGCCAACTGGTTCACTGACAGAAACCACACTGTGAAAGTAGCAGACTCTAATTCCAACTTCAGACCAGTGACAAGTGGAGTATCACAGGGTTAATTCCTAGGTCCTCTCCTGTTTGGTATCTACTTCACTGAAGTACAGGCTAACACAGAAGGTCTTTGGCTAACAACGTTCGCAGATGACTGCAAACTAGGAGCCATAATCAAAACGCCTAACAATGTGGGCATCCTGCAAAAGGGCCTCACTGAGACAGATGCCTGGTGTCAAAGCCATGGCCTCAAGCTCAATGCCAAAAAGTGCATTGTCATCCCTTTTGGTAAAAAACTCTGTAGCCATGAAGTACCACATAGGCAGTAGTCTACTTGACACCAAAAGTGTGATAAGAGACCTTGGGACACAGGTGGGCAGTAGTCTCTCCTTTGATAATCACATCACTACAGTAGTCAGGAAATCCTTCTACGTGGCACACCTCATCACAAAAGGTTTCTCATCCAGGAAAAAAGAGGTCATTGTTCCCCTCTACTCATCACTCATTAGACCCATTATAGAGTACAATGCCTCTTTTGGTATGTACCTCACAAGACATCCTCAACAACTGGAAAGGCTGCAGAAATACCTCACAAAGAGGATTACCGGCCTCAAACAGATGCCCTATGCAGACAGTCTAAAAAAACTCCAGCTTTACTCTGTCACATATTGCCTACTCAGAGGCGATCTCTGCCTAACATACAAAGCTATGTCAAACCCAGAGCTGTTGGACATGCTCCACTTAAAGAAATCCCAATCCCTCCGAGCTACATGCTCTAGGGACCTAAACCTTGTCACCACAATAAACAGAACATGCTGGAGGGATAGATTCCTGTCCCAGAGACTTCACATACTCTGGAATAACTACCTATCTGTATCAAACAAAGCTCCTCATTAGCACTCTTCAAGAAAAATCTTGATGATTGGATGGGAGATAGGAAATTCACCTCGGGGATCACCTCTGTGGCTCTGCTTGACAGGGGTATAGGAAAATAATTTTCTTGGGTGGCAAAAGCCAGGGTACCATTTGGCTAGGCTTATATAGGCCCTAGGGCCAATAGCCTAGTACCTACCTATGAACCTATGAATCTATGTACAGATTCACATATAAACTGATGCATATATTGTAGATTACACTCTGCTTGATTGTACATTGCACTGTGCTTTGCACTAAAATATATATCCACAGTTTTTATATGTGATTAATATGAACTAGTCCAGTATTCCTTACATTTCTGCATTTTTGTTTGTCCAATGTTTGCATTTCACCTGGACTGAGCCTGAAATTGGTCAGTATTGATCAGTGCACTGTCCTGGTAAACAAATATGAATTAATCAATCAGTCCATATTGGAATGACAGATATAGCTGAGAATAATGACTGTGAAAAGAGGAAGTAAATAGTAAGGAAATAAGATGTCAATATATCACAAAAGAGACAAATGGTACACGGTGTAGTATGACTTAGGTAAGTGAAATGGACAGAGAGTGGGACATACTGAGTCCATGTTGTGATTCCTCAGTTAGACAACCACCATGAAGATGGACGATCCTTCATCAGAGTTTTAACTATGAAGAAGGAAGGAAGGTGCCTTACAGAATAGGAAAGTGTATTGTAGTTCTTAATGACAGAAATGAAGAAACTTGAAACAGCATGTCATTTATTCAGTTTGAAGATAAGAACAAGAGAGCTACTGGAACATCTCAGTATTTTGTGGAGCTTTTCTATCCCAGCCTCTGCTGAAAAGGGTCCTTGTGTCCAGATGGACTTTTCCAGTAAACAAATGGTAATAAACAAAAACAAACAAATAATAAATAAAAGAGATTGTGGGTCAGCTGGTATAACAATGAGACATAGTCATATAAGCCAAGCAAAACAAATGAAAAAAGAGATGACTGGTGATGAGATCTATGTTTTAAGTTAGTGGAGAATTTTGAAATTTCATAGAAAGTAGCTTCCAAGTTTTCAAGTGGTACAAACAGGCAGTGTGGTAAAACCTTGATGTGAGATCAGAAGATGCTGTAGCAGCTTGACCTGGACAGTCTTCGGGTGTTGTCCAAGATGGCGCCCAGTAGAACAGGTGAAGCCTTTGATCCATTTAAGTAATAACCAGCTTGGCACGGACGCACTTTTTTTAATGAACAATCAAGTGCACTCATTTGAACTTCTGCTCTGTCAACATTTCGAAAGTAAAGTAAGTACAGGATTTCATGCAAAAATCAAAATAAAGGTAGGTTGAATAGTTAGTCATGAACTGTATGCAATAAGTTTTGTGCGTATTATGAAATACACCCAGGTCAGATGGCCATTTTTCAACAGCATTAAGAAATCATTGCTTCTGCAGTTTTGGAGGAAGAAAGAATAATGTGGAATGGTGTAATATGCATATTGGAAAACTGAGGAAGAGCAACACTGTTGCTGCATTTCATTAACATAATTAATAAATGTTGAATACAGAAGGGTTCCCTAGGACAGATCCTTGAAAGATACTTCCGGTTGTACAAGCATAGATATCAGAAGGGAGGAATTAATTAAAAAATTTCTGACCCAAGAAAGCCGTACATTTCAAGGTTTCTATAGTTCTGACACTGTTCCCTTCTTACAGTTGCCATAAGTGTTTTGAGTCTGTGAAGCTGCAGGCTAAAGTTAAAAACACAAGCTGACTGTTGTGATTGTTGAGTGAGCAACTGAAATTTGCATGGCATGAAAGGTGAGGCATATACTGTTACTTAAAAAAATAATTTCAGCACACTGTAATCTGCAAAGACTCATTCAATTGTTTGTAAATGAATTCCAAGAAGAAAAAGTTCTGAGAGTCACTGGAAAATAATGACATTATGATTGAGATTCTGAGAATATGGCAATAAAATGACATTTTTTTTCCTGGAGACACAGAGTACATTGTAGGAACAGCAATGACTGTTTAAAAAAAAACAAACAAAAAAAAAATCCCATCAATATGTCCATTCTCATCAGGCTGTTTAGTTTTAGAACAAAATAAAAATTAGTAATAAGTACTTATTGGGCTGTCAGTAGGTTTGTATTGTAGAGGACATTAGTAGAAGATAATATATGCTTTTTATTCAGTTTCCAGTCATAGTAGTCCTTTACCTACTATAATCCCTGGCTTGTCCCATGTCATATAAAACTGTAGATGACTGTACCTTCCATGAGTCACTGGCTACAACTATCAGGAAAAGTCTTAGCACCTTGAAATGGCAACATAAAGTACCATACTGCAATGGTGCAGAATACCCAATCTGCCAATAAACTCAATAACACTTCTCTACCTGACTAAATCTTTGGCTGCATGCCTATACTCTTCACCCTCTGGCACTACATTTCTGAATCCTGTCCTTAACATTGACACCAAATTAATTGACAATCATACCATGGTTGCATTTATAACTTTAAACCCTTTCAATGAATTAATTTAAAAATCAGGGGCATAGTCTACAATACTAATGAACAACGGTGCAGGATTAGGGACAGTGTTTTAAGTGTTTTAAGTACTGGTAATATGCTCATAGATAACTGATAGTATAATGAGGTTTATACTAATATACATTTTCTGTAGAATTAATAATCTGTAACTGTTAATCAGGTATAATTTTTAAATATCATTTTCATTCACTTAAAATATTAATAGAACAGCACATTTTCTATCAATATGCTTCTTCTGAACAATGGAGTATGAAACTTTAATTTCTAGCATTTTTGATAGACTATAATCCTCATTAATTTACCAGAAAATAAAAAAAAAATTCTGAGGGACAGGCTAAAAATATGAGACAAGATCGGGGACATACTGCAAAATCTTGGACATTTAAGAGGTGAGAAGGTTTGATATGGATGGAGGGGTAGAACGAGCAAACTAAATAGACTTATTGTATCCTCCGAGCAGCAGAGAATTGTAATAGAGTGTGATGTATGATTCGTCATCTGAAATGGGGGCTCCTTATACTCAAAAAGCATAGCTAAACTATGGGACAGCATTCCCTTCACCATCAGACAAACAAATAACCTCCTTGATTTAAAACCAACCTCCGACTATGTCTAAATTTTACTAGAATCTGCAGCTGTTCGGGATCTCTGACTCCAAGATGAAATTTGCCAAATACTTACCATTTCCTCTTCTCACTTATTAACCATTTGTTACCAACTGACTCTTTATGTCTTACTGAAGTGAGTTGCTTGTACTCCTCCCATGAGAAATTAATGTATTATTATTCTGCCGTCAGCTCACGTACCGGTGTAAATATAGATGTATATTCCATTACTTTAGTTTCCATATTCTGATACTCTCTGTTTAGTGATGTTATTACATTTACACTGATAATCTCCTGCTTCAGTGATGTGTAATGTTCACCAATGTCGCTTTCTATTTTTGTACGATATTTCCTGTTTATTCTGCTTCAGTTAGTTGCTTTTTATACATTGTTCTTTTATTAAAGTTGTGTCTAACCTTTGTTATATCTTCTTCTATTTCTTGGAGATTTTATCCCAGAGCCTCCATTGAAAATTGGCACTGTAAACCAGTCAAATACGTAAATATATCTATATATATCTATATATATATATATATATATATATATATATATATATATATATATATATATATATATATATATTGAGTATCATTCCAAATGCACTAACAGTTACAGAGGTTGCCCATGTTTCTTAACTGTTTGGAAATTGTTGAAGAACAGCAGAGTGTATATGTGCACTTTTATAAAAGGGTCAGTAGTGAGAAAGTGAGAGGCAAAATATACACTTCTACCCACAGTCTTGTCACCTTTGAATTAATGGTGTTTTCTTTAACAAATTCACAATCAGTTTTGCTACCTTTATAAACTGCCCAATTGAGACAAAACCCTGAGCTGTTTTCAGTCATGAAATTATAGATTTCTCTTCATTATGGGATCAAAGCCTTGAAACACATTAAGCTTCTCTTTGCAGCCACTATAATTCTGTAATTCAAACAGTGACATGGAAAATAATTTTTTGGCTACAACAGGGCCAATAGCCTAGTACCTACCTAAGAACCTATGAACATATCCCTGCTATCACTGATTACCGATACTTACCTAACCCAAATGCAGACCTGTATGCAACTGTTAATATGTTGCCTGGTAATACAACGGAATAGCTACATTTTTTTTTTATTTTATTTGTACCTCACTTGGTTAAAAGGAGATGCTATAAACCTGATGAGAGAAGGCAGGGTCTGCATTCCTTTTAATATGATTTTAGCTAAATATATGTCCACACATGCTCAAAGCAGTCCATTAATGCATCCTTAAAAAAAAAATAATGCTGCGTGTTATTTTTTTAACCATAATAGTTTTCATAGTGTTGGAGTTTCCCTTTCCTGTAACATCACCCTACCAAACAGGCCACATACCGACACATTTGTCTTGGTATTCCATAGAGGTATTACTTATATAATACTGTATATGTAGTTTTGCACATGTTACATAAAGACTATAGGATCATTCCTGGTGCAAATGCCAAGTATGTTATCAGCTACAAGCTGGGCTTTGAATCAGGTTCTTATATAATTTAACACAGTTTTTTTTTTAAATATATATCTGGACTAAGCAGCAATGGGTTTTATATTGCAAAATGTGTTGAAATACATAGTTTTTATAGGTTGTCACCATAAAAAAACACTGATATGCAAAACTGTGCAATGATACATAGTTTCTGTGTAAGTTACTAAAGGTTATCACTTCTTGAGTAGGAAATAGGTTTAGGATGAATAACAAAGTACACAGTAAGCACAAATGGAGGCTATTTCACATCTCTGCTGCTATTTGTTTTGTTATTCTCAATCAGCAGGCAGGCACACTGTGGCCAGTAATGGGTGATGACACATTATCTGTTTACTGCTCATGCTGTTATCAGGAACAAACTGTGAAAATTTCACACTCCTCAAAACTGAGGTGGAATCCTTCAAAGCCCCCGGCCTGTGGAAAATATGGCCCAGACCGCAGAATCCTTTATAAACACATTCTATGAACACCTTCAGGAATGCATGGATCATGCGATCCCAAATAAAACCAAGACCCAATCCTCCAAAGGCAGACGCCCTGTCTGGTGGACCCCAGCCATAAACAAACTATACAATAGAAGGAGGAAGCTACTAAATGATAGAGCAAAATCCCAAAAGGGAAGGCATCACTGATCAGTATTAGCAAAACTACGGGCACACATAAAATTGTCTAAGGCCAGCTTCGAGAGAAAAATTGCACAGGACACTAAGGATAATCACAAGGCTTTCTTTAGTTATGTTAGGAACCTGGGTGGTAATTCCCAGATATGCTCAGAATTAGTCCAAAATGACAAAAAATACACCAACCCACAGACATTGCCAACATCCTAACTGACAGGTTCAGCGCAAACTACCCCGCCTCCCCACCAAAAGGGCAAATATCTATCCCAGCAGAGTGCTGCCCCCCTGACATCTCAGATACTCAGGTAAGAGCCGCCTCTCCAAAGCAAAAACACAGCATCAATGGGACCAGATGGTGTCCTGGCTACGCCCTACATGAACTCCAAGAAGAGCTAAACCCAAACATAAAACTACTGTTCAATCTCAGCCTTACTACAGGATATGTGCCCACAGAGTGGCGTGACAGCAACAGTGGTCCCTCTCCATAAAGGTGGTGCCTCAACGGATCCTGGAAACTATTGCCCCATAAGCCTGACTAGCTTGGTCTGCAAAGCTATGGAAAGGATCATCATGGACCTCATAAATAAAGATATTGGGGACCTACAAACACTGGATCCTACCCAGTTCGGCTTTGTTAAGGGCAGATCCTGCCTCTTAAACCTGGTTGATTTCTTTGAAACAGTCACCAAGGCCATTGACGAGGGGAAGGTGGTCCACACAGCCTACCTGACCTCGCAAAAGCCTTCGATACAATACCCCACTCGGCATTATAGATAAGCTCACCAGCTTAAATATAAACCTCTATGTCACTAGATGGATTGCAGACTGGCTCAAGGACAGAACCCACATGGTTAGAATTGCTGGAGCCATGTCAGACTCCAAACCAGTTACAAGTGGTGTCCCACAAGGCTCAGTCCTGGAACCTCTCTTGTTCGGTATATATTTCTTGGAGGTACAGGCCAACATGGAAGGACTGTGGCTGACCAAGTTCACAGATGACTGCAAACTGGGCACCATAATCGACTCTCCAGCCGACACAAGCATCTTCCAAAAGGGCCTCATAGAAACAGACAACTGGTGCCAGAGCCATGGCCTCAAGCTAAATGCCAAAAAGTGGATAGTCATCCCCTTTGGCAAAAACAAAGTGCCCACAAATGACCACATAGGTGGTAATCCATTAAGTACAGAAGAAGTAATTAGGGACCTGGGGACCCAAGTTGATAGCAATCTCTCATTTGACAACCACGTGGCCAAAGTGGTTAGAAAACATTTTATATAGCCCACCTAATCATGAAGGGATTCACATCTAGATCAGGGAGGTCATCGTGCCTCTTTACTCATCCCTCATCAGGCCCATAATTGAGTACAATGCCCCTTTTGGGATGTACCTTACCAGACACCTGCAGCAACTGGAAAGACCCCAAAAGTACCTCACCAAGAGGATCAAAGGGCTCAAACAGATGCCATATGCTGCCCGGTTAAAGAAACTCCAGCTCTACTCAGTGGCATACCGCCTGTTCAGAGGCGATCTGTGCCTGACGATAAAGCCATGTCCAACCCGGAATTAATGGACATGTTGCACCTCAGAAAATCCAAATCCCATCGAGCTACATGCTCGAGAGACTTGAACCTCAGCACTGAAATAAATAGGACATGCTGGAGGGACAGATTCATAACCCAGAGGCTCCCTTCACTCTGGAATAAAATCCCAGTCCAGGTTAGGCAGAGTCCCTCATTGACTCTCTTCAAGAGGAATCTTGATGAGTGGATGGGAGATCATAGGTTTACCCCGGGTATCACTTCTGTGTCACTGTTAGACAGAGGCACAGTATACTAACCTCGAAAAAGGGCATAGCAAAATAAATTTAAAATGGGTGGCGAAAGCCAAACACATTCTGGCTAGGCTTATAAATGCCCTAGGGCAGATAGCCTAGTATGAACCTATGAACCTATATGCTTTTTATTCAGTTTCCAGTCATAGTAGTCCTTTACCTACTATAAGCCCTGGCTTGTCCCATGTCATACAAAACTGTAGATGACTGTACCTTCCATAAGTCACTGGCTACAACTATCAGGAAAAGTCTTAACACCTTGAAATGGCAACATAAAGTACCATACTGCAATGGTGCAGAATACCCAATCTGCCAATAAACTCAATAACACTTCTCTACCTGACTAAATCTTTTGCTGCATGCCTATACTCTTCAACCCTCTGGCACTACATCTCTGAATCCTGTCCTTAACATTGACCCCAAATTAATTGACAATCATACCATGGTTGCATTTATAACTTTAAACCCTTTCAATGAATTAATTTAAAAATTAGGGGCATAGTCTACAATACTAATGAACAACGGTGCAGGATTAGGGACAGTGTTTTAAGTGTTTTAAGTACTGGTAATATGCTCATAGATAACTGATAGAATAATGGGGTTTATACTAATATACATTTTCTGTAGAATTAATAATCTGTAACTGTTAATCAGGTATATTTTTTAAATATCATTTTCATTCACTTAAAATATTAATAGAACAGAACATTTTCTATCAATATGCTTCTTCTGAACAAAGGAGTATGAAACTTTAATTTCTAGCATTTTTGATACACTATAATCCTCATTAATTTACCAGAAAATAAAAAAAAAAATTCTGAGGGACAGGCTAAAAATATGAGACAAGATCGGGGGCATACTGCAAAATCTTGGGCATTTAAGAGGTGAGAAGGTTTGATATGGATGGAGGGGTAGAACAAGCAAACTAAATAGACTTATTGTATCCTCCGAGCAGCAGGCAATTGTAATAGAGTGTGATGTATGATTCGTCATCTGAAATGGGGGCTCCTTACGCTCAAAAAGCATAGCTAAACTATGGGACAGCATTCCCTTCACCATCAGACAAACAAATAACCTCCTCGATTTAAAACCAACCTCCGACTATGTCTAAATTTTACTAGAATCTGCAGCTGTTCGGGATCTCTGACTCCAAGATGAAATTTGCCAAATACTTACGATTTCCTCTTCTCACTTATTAACCATTTGTTACCAACTGACTCTTTATGTCTTACTGAAGTGAGTTGCTTGTACTCCTCCCATGAGAAATTAATGTGTTATTATTCTGCCGTCGGCTCACGTACCGGTGTAAATATAGATGTATATTCCATTACTTTAGTTTCCATATTCTGATACTCTCTGTTTAGTGGTGTTATTACATTTACACTGATAATCTCCGGCTTCAGTGATGTGTAATGTTCATCAATGTCGCTTTCTATTTTTGTACGATATTTCCTGTTTATTCTGCTTCAGTTAGTTGCTTTTTATACATTGTTCTTTTATTAAAGTTGTGTCTAACCTTTGTTATATCTTCTTCTATTTCTTGGAGATTTTATCCCAGAGCCTCCATTGAAAATTGGCACTGTAAACCAGTCAAATAAAAGCAAATATGTAACTATATATATATATATATATATATATATATATATATATATATATATATATATATATATATATATATTGAGTATCATTCCAAATGCACTAACAGTTACAGAGGTTGCCCATGTTTCTTAACTGTTTGGAAATTGTTGAAGAACAGCAGAGTGTATATGTGCACTTTTATAAAAGGGTCAGTAGTGAGAAAGTGAGAGGCAAAATATACACTTCTACCCACAGTCTTGTCACCTTTGAATTAATGGCGTTTTCTTTAACAAATTCACAATCAGTTTTGCTACCTTTATAAACTGCTCAATTGAGACAAAACCCTGAGCTGTTTTCAGTCATGAAATTATAGATTTCTCTTCATTATGGGATCAAAGCCTTGAAACACATTAAGCTTCTCTTTGCAGCCACTATAATTCTGTAATTCAAACAGTGACATGGAAAATAATTTTTTGGCTACAACAGGGCCAATAGCCTAGTACCTACCTAAGAACCTATGAACATATCCCTGCTATCACTGATTACCGATACTTACCTAACCCAAATGCAGACCTGTATGCAATTATTAATATGTTGCCTGGTAATACAACGGAATAGCTACATTTTTTTTTTTATTTTATTTGTACCTCACTTGGTTAAAAGGAGATGTTATAAACCTGATGAGAGAAGGCAAGGTCTGCATTCCTTTTAATATGATTTTAGCTAAATATATGTCCACACATGCTCAAAGCAGTCCATTAATGCATCCTTAAAAAAAAAATAATGCTGCGTGTTATTTTTTTAACCATAATAGTTTTCATAGTGTTGGAGTTTCCCTTTCCTGTAACATCACCCTACCAAACAGGCCACATACCGACACATTTGTCTTGGTATTCCATAGAGGTATTACTTATATAATACTGTATATGTAGTTTTGCACATGTTACATAAAGACTATAGGATCATTCCTGGTGCAAATGCCAAGTATGTTATCAGCTACAAGTTGGGCTTTGAATCAGGTTCTCATATAATTTAACACAGTTTTTTTTTAAATATATATCTGGACTAAGCAGCAATGGGTTTTATATTGCAAAATGTGTTGAAATACATAGTTTTTATAGGTTGTCACCATAAAAAAACACTGATATGCAAAACTGTGCAATGATACATAGTTTCTGTGTAAGTTACTAAAGGTTATCACTTCTTGAGTAGGAAATAGGTTTAGGATGAATAACAAAGTACACAGTAAGCACAAATGGAGGCTATTTCACATCTCTGCTGCTATTTGTTTTGTTATTCTCAATCAGCAGGCAGGCACACTGTGGCCAGTAATGGGTGATGACACATTATCTGTTTACTGCTCATGCTGTTATCAGGAACAAACTGTGATTCCATCCATCAAGAAAGTGACATCTGTGACAGCTACCGGGGACCACTAACTGTGAAAGATAACTAAACAAAAACTGGTTTATTACACCCCCAACAAGCAAAGAAATGGAACTGACAAGTGATGAATAAACTCCATTCACTGCAAGCTATTCACTAATTATCTCTGTTAAACAGAAAGTAGTGATAGGAGATGAGATACTTATCTCAAACATCTTAAAAAACCTAGCCTTTTCAGCTGTCAATAGTCTAAAGAGTTACTCTTTTCCTTACTATAGGGGTGGCTAAGGCTCTTGCCACCCCTATAGTGCCTTTTTTAGGCAAGGTTCAAATGACAAATTCACCACCACAGGTACAAACAAGCAAAATCTGAGGGTAATGCTACTCAGTGCTAGAAGTCTAAACCTCAAAAATGCACTCACTCGAGGCACTCCTTAAAATGGAGAACATCGACATCTGTGCAGTAACGGAGACCCGGTTCAAGGCTCCAGAGAGCACCCCTGCATTACCAGGCTATAATTCATACCACACCTTTCAGCCACCTAACCTGGACCAAAACCCTAAATGTGGAGGCATGTCCATATTCATTAAGGATATCCACACCTCCAGGCTAGCTACTCAGCATAATGCATCTGAGATTATCCAAGTGCAACTAACTCTGGGCAAGACTGCAGTCCAAATTGTAACTTGCTGCAGATCCCCCCACCATGCCCCAGGATTCCCACTCCTCATTTCTTGATACACTGGAAAATATTAAGGTACAATCTAACACCCTAATAATGGGTGATTTCAACTACCCCACCATTAACTGGGAAAACTACTCATGTACCAACTCTTTTACTCAATGTTTTCTGGAATTCATAAATTCCAGTGGCTTGGATCAACTTATCCACACCCCCACCAGGGGCAGCAATATCCTAGACCTGGTTATTACCAACACTGGCGACCAATGTTCTACACCAGAGGTCAATTCCTCATTGGTCAGATCCGACTACAAGCTAATCAGCCTAGACATCCACATCCCGCCCCCACCCCCCATTTGTGAAACCACTGTAAACAATTTCTCCAAAGCCAACTTCATGCTTCTTAAGACAGAAGTGGCAAACTTCACAACACCCATGCAGACGGACAGTAGAGGTATGACTGCTGAATCCTACACAAATGCACTTTATAAGCACTTACACGAGTGCATGGATCGTGCTATCCCTAACAGAACCAAGATGCTATTCTCCAAAAAAAAGGATGTCAATCTGGTGGTCCCCTGCCATAAACAAACTCTACAACAGAAGAAAGAAACTGTTGCAAAAAAGAGTAAAATCCCATGACTGGAAGAACCTCTGGTCAGCCTCAGTAAAAAGCTGAGATCCCTCATAAAATCCTCCAAAGCTAGTTATGAAAACAAAATTACCACTGATTCTAAAGACAACCACAAAGCATTCTATAGCTATGTCAAGAATCTCAATGGCAACCCTCAGATCTGCTCTGAGTTACAGCACAATGGCACTAAATATACAGAACCAACTGATATTGCCAACATTTCGGCAGATAGCTTCAGTGCTAACTTTATCCTCCTTCACCCCCTAAAGGACCCATCTCTATACCAGAAGAATGCAAAGTTCCTGTAATCATGGCTGCACAGGTAAAAAAAACACACTCTCCAAAGCCAAGAACACAGCATCCATGGGACCTGACAACATCCCAGGCTGCGTTCTACATGAACTACAGAATGAACTGGCACCCCACCTAAGCACCATGTTCAGTCAGACTCACCTCAGACTTTGTGCCCATTAAATGGCGCACAGCAACGGTTATCCCACTCCACAAAGGGGGAGCCACCATGGATCCCAGGAACTACCGCCCCATCAGCCTAACGAGCCTGGTCTGCCAAAGCATGGAAGGTATTATCATTGAACTTATAAACAAAGACATTGGTAATCTCCAAACTCTGGACCCCACCCAGTTCGGGTTTGTAAAAGGCAGAGCATGTCTCTGAAACCTGATTGAATTTTTTGAAGCAGTCACCAAAGCTGTAGACAAAGGTAAGGTGGTACACACAGCCTATCTAGATCTCGCCAAGGCTTTTGACACCATTACACACTCTGGAATTATAGATAAACTCACCAAACTAGGTATACATCCCTATGTCACAAGATGGGTTGCCAACTGGCTCACTGACAGAACCCACTCTTTGAAAGTAGCAGACTCCAAATCAGACTTCAGACAATTGACAAGTGGAGTACCACAGGGTTCAGTCCTGGGTCCTCTCCTGTTTGGTATCTACTTTTCTGATGTACAGGCTAACACAGAAGGTCTTCAGCTAACAAAGTTTGCAGATGATTGCAAACTAGGAGCCATAATTGAAAGTCCTAATGATGTGGACATCCTACAAAAGGGCCTCACTGAGACAGATGCTTGGTGTCAAAGCCATGCCCTCAAGCTCAATGCCAAAACATGCATTGTCATCCCCTTTGATAAAAACTCTGTACCCATGAGCTATCACATAGGTGGTAGTCTACTTAACACTGAAAGTGTGATAAGAGACCTTGGGATACAAGTGGACAGTAGTCTCTCCTTTGATAATCACATTGCCACAGTAGTCAGGAAGTCCTTCTACGTGGCACACCTCATCACAAAAAGTTTCTCATCCAGGAAAAAAGAGTTCATTGTTCCCCTCTACTCATCACTCATTAGACCCATTATAGAGTACAACGCCCCTTTTGGTATGTACCTCACAAGACATCTACAACAACTGGAAAGGCCGCATAAATATCTCACAAAGAGGATTACTGGCCTCAAACAGATGCCCTATGCAGACCGTCTCAAAAAACTCCAGCTTTGCTCCATCGCATATCGCCTACTCAGAGGCAATCTCTGCCTTACATACAAAGCTATGTCAAACCCAGAGCTGTTAGACATGCTCCACTTAAAGAAATCCCAATCCCTCCAAGCTACCTGCTCTAAGGACCTAAACCTTGTCACCACAATCAACAGAACATGCTGGAGGGATAAATTCCTGTCTCAGAGACTTCCCATACTCTGGAACAAACTATCTATCTATATCAAACAAAGCTCCTCATTAGCACTCTTTAAGAAAAATCTTGATGATTGGATGGGAAATAGTAAATTCAGCTCTGTGGCTCTGCTCGACAGGGGCACAGGAAACTAATTTTCTTGGGTGGTGAAAGCTAGGGTACGTTTTTGGCTAGGCTTGTATAGGCCCTAGGGCTCATAGCCTAGTACCCACCTATGAACCTATAAGATTTTTTTTTTTTTTTTGTAAAAGGCAGTAGAAAAACATTCAAAGAAGCATCTTCATACTGAAAGCACTGAAGTGATCCACTGAGAGCCTCCAGCTAGCATGGCAGACATACAGAACAAGTCATCTGGGAAGGGGACTGTACTGTAGGAAATGTGGTCACTTTAGTATGGAACAGTGACTCAGTCATCATTTGTCATTTCTTTTTACATCCTAGCAGTACTTCTGAATACTGTAATCATCTGTACTATATAGTCATTCATACTTCTCAAGCGTACCTCATTATGAGGAACGTACCTCATCTGCGGTCTTAAAAAGTTCATGTTCCTCAAAGTTCCACATTGAAAGGGTCTGTCACACATTCAGCATTAGGAGATTTTTAAACTGATATTCACGGTAAATAGAAATGAATCATAACAATTCATTAAAATATCTTTTTTATAAGTAAAAGGAGCCTATTTAAACCATCCTATGACCTTCCTAGTTGAAGCTGTTAGTAAGCCGTTAGCATGTGTTGCACATTTTGCCCATTTGTTCCACATTATAAAGGCTAGTGTTCCTCGTGTTGGATATGGAAGGTTGAGAGGTATGTAGTCATTATGATTCTAATTGCAACAGGGAAAAAAGTTTGAAAATCTAGGCTAATGATTAATGTCTGTCTCAATATAATGTTCATGTCTTTTAAATTAGACAGTCCAAGACTAAAAGGCCTCCCTTACAAATGTAGTAAAGCATCTTGCTAAGGTTAGTCACTCACTCATTCAGAAGCCTCTGGTTATCTCGGGTATTAGAGGGTAGCAATTTCACCATTTGTCTTTTTACAAAGCTTAGTCTTAGTTGCATTAGTGTAGGTAACACACAGAGTGTACTGAAATGGCATCTTGTCTGTGGTCTTACAGTTATATTACCTGCTGAATAGTTTCATAAATGTCTAAACTATTATTACTTATATTGTAATGCAATGTGGCATATTGAGCTTGGGAGGATTCTATTCAGAAAGTGTTAACGTTAAGGTATCACCATTCATTTTATTAATGATTTGATTACTAGAGGAACCAGCTGCATTGAGACTCATTAGCATACTGTTTATGTATGTATGTATATAGGCATGCATGCACACATGTATGTATGTATGTATGTATTTTTTTATTTAATACATGTAGGGTGTAAGCAGTAATGCCGGTGTCTGAATTGCAGTAGTACAGGCATGCATACTAGGTTTTAAAATTGTACTACTAAAAACATATCAGATAAATATTACTAAATTGTTCTAATAAGCAATATAGCACATTAAGATATTATTTTTAAAAAAGGTGGATAAACAGACCAGAAGACAAGCACAGTGGAATACTTATGTATATTGAATATCTGTGTTATAGCTGATATATCATGCAGAAGTAGGAGATAGCAGATAACACTATGTATTACTGGGTGGTAATGCTAGAAAAGATGGAAACTGGGGGTTCAAGGAGGCTCTGTAAAGAAATAGGTTGTCAAAGAAGAGGGTGATGTGTGAAAGTCAGTATGTTGATGGAAAAATGTGTGTTATCACTAGTAGGTTTTGAGCTCATTTATTGCTGTGGGTTGTAATTAATTACTATCATTGTGTGAGGTAGCTATGGTAGATACCTGTACAGATATTGATGGGAGTTATGGATCCATTTATTTATTTACTTAAGTATTTCTACTTAAGAACCAGATAGTGGAATACTTAATTGACCCTTTTCAGCCACAAGCAGAGCTCCAAAGGAGCACATATGTTAAACAATGTTTACAGTGAAGGAATTGAACAACTAATGAAATTAAGAATAACAAACAAAAAGTTGAAGAAATGTGTACATTAAAAAAAATGACTATAGACAATTCTGTAATATTGAGGTAGCCAAGGCTAAATTTATCCAAGAACATTTCCGACATTTTATATCTGATGTGGTTAGCTCTATTTTTAAATCGATATCACTCTTATAAAGTTGCAGAAAAGATTTTAATTGAAGTTTCCTCTACGAGAACTTGTAGATAACTCATAGGTTACCAAAGTCAAAGAGTGTTTATAAAATAACTGGTGGGTCTATGCTACATTATCGAACGATGAAAAGAGTGAACTCATCGAACTTGAAAGGTCGACACCACTAAACAGCGAAGACATGGAACAGTGACTTTTTCCCCCAGGGAAAAAAATCGCTGCTCCTCAAAAAAAAATTTCAAAATCAAAATATAGGGGCGTTGCCCCCCACATCCCCCAATATGGGGGGGCTGTGTCCCCCCACAACCCCCTACTTAAATATACCAACTCTGAGATTGCAGCATAGTGGAGGAAATGGCAAAGTCCTGAAGATGGCCCACCAATGTTCTTTACCTGCGAAAAAAATCGATGTTCTGTTTCTTCACTGTTTAATGCTGTTGACTTTTACAGTTTGATGAAAGAGCATCCGCTCTTTTCATTGTTTAATAATGTAAGATAGACCCATAAATGGTTGCAGTAAAGCTTTCCAAGTTTCCTTAACTGCGGATGTAAACAAGTGTAATCAGTCGCTAAATCTTGCTTCAGCTACCAGATTAACTAATTCAGGTATTTATTCTCTATTACCTGCTGCGGTGGTGGTGCTGCGGTAGCGTTGTCGCCTCACAATAAGACGCTGTCCATTTCGATTCTCAGCTAAAGCATCTTCTGCGTGGAGACATGCGTGAATGGGCGTACCTTTGTTGAAGGTTGTGCGTCAGGCCTGGCAAGTCGGTACGTAAAAATCTACTGCTAATCATTAGCGGACTGGAGTTCTGCTGTAGCGACCCCTAACTGGGAAAAGCCGAAAGATACAACATTCTATATTACCTGCTTAATCCAGTTCTAGATCATGAGAGAGGTAGAGCATTCTCTAGCCACGGAAATATGTCTGAATATGATGCCAGCCCATCACAGGATTCACTCACTCACTCACTCGCTCACTCACTCACTCACTCACTCACTCACTCACTCACTCATATACAACAAACAGAACAGAACAGAACATACCCTTATGGGCAATTTGGAAGAATGCTAATTCACCTATTACATGATGATCAAAAATAAGGTTAGCTACTTACAAATGTATTTATTATTTATTTATTTATTGACATTTGTTAACCGGGAAAGTCCACTGGGTCAGAAACCCATTTTCAGTGGAGGCCCGGGGAGAAAAGCTCCACAAATATGACATAAGTAATTAACATAACGAGCAAAAATATAAACAAAAACACATAAAAGGAGTTAATATGTACACAAACAGATACTTGATAGGTTGCTATCAGCATGGTAATATAAAGCATACATATTAATATTAATATCAATATATACACTATGCATGGTACAATTGTAGTGATGAGAGTGAAAGTATAGCAAGTAAAGGTATAAATATTTCTTTAAGATAGAGAGAGAGAGGATGAAAATGGAGGAAGTCTATAGTTTGGATTAATATAATAAGAGAGATATAGAAGATATAGAAGTAGGGGGAGCTATGTTAAGAATCACAATGGCAACAAGCAGATCTGCTCTGTGTTGCAGCACAATGGCACAAAAATTACAGAACCAACTGATATTGCCAACATCCTGGCAGATAGGTTCAGTGCTAACTTTACCCCCTCTCACCCCCTAAAGGGCCCATATCTATACAGGAAGAATGCAGAGTCCCTGCAATCACATCTATGCAGGGAAAAGCTGCACTCTCTAAAACCAAAACCACAGCATCCATGGGACCGGACAACATCCCAGGCTGCATTTTACATGAACTTCAGAATGAACTGGCTCCCCACCTAAGCACCATGTTCATTCATAGTCTCACGTCAGGCTTTGTGCCCACTGAATGGTGCACAGCAACAGTTATCCCACTCCACAAAGGGGGAGCCACCACTGATCCTGGGAACTATCGCCCTATTAGCCTGATGAGCCTGGTCTGTAAGGCCATGGAACGTATCATCATGGAACTCATAAACAAAGACATTGGTAACCTCCAAACTCTGGACCCCACCCAGTTCAGGTTTGTAAACGGCAGCTCATGCTTTCTGAACCTGATTGACTTCTTTGAAGCAGTCACCAAAGCCGTAGATGAGGGTAAGGTGGTTCACAAAGCCTATCTTGACCTCACCAAGGCTTTCAACACCATCACCCATTCTGGAATTATAGCTAAACTCACTAAACTAGGTATAAATCCCTACATCACAAGATGGGTTGCCAACTGGCTCACTGACAGAACCCACACTATAAAAGTTGCAGTCTCCAAAGCTGACTTCAAACCAGTGACAAGTGGAGTACCACAGGGTTCAGTCCGGGACCTCTCCTGTTTTGTATCTACTTCTCTGAAGTACAGGCTAACACAGAAGGCCTCTGGCTAATGAAGTTCACAGATGACTGCAAACTAGGAGTCATAGTCGAGTCCTCAAATGATGTGGACATCCTACAAAAGGGCCTCACTGAGGCAGATGTCTGGTGTCAGAGACATGGCCTCAAGCTCAATGCCAAAAAGTGCATTGTCACCCCCTTTGGTAAAAACTCTGTACTCATGAACTACCACATAAACGGCAGTCTACTTAACGCCAAATGTGTGCTAAGAGACCTTGGGACCCAGGTGGACAGTAGTCTCTCCTTTGATAATCACATCACCACAGTATTCAGGAAATCCTTCTATGTAGCACACCTCATCACAAAAGGGTTCTCATCCAGGAAAAAAGAGGTCATTGTTCCCCTAGACTCAACACTCATTAGACCCATTATAGAGTACAACACCCCTTTTGGAATGTACCTCACAAGACATCTGCAGCAGCTGGAAAGGCCACAGAAGTACCTCACAAAGAGGATAACTGTCCTCAAACATATGCCCTACACTCACCGTCTAAAAACACTCCAGCTTTACTCTGTAGCATATCACCTACTCCGAGGAGATCTCTGCCTAACATATAAAGCTATGTTAAACCCAGAGCTTTTGGACATGCTACACCTTAAGAAATCCCAATCCGTCTCAGCTACATGCTCTAGGGACATAAACCTTGTCACCACAATAAACAGGACATGCTGGAGGGATAGATTCCTGTCCCAGAGACTTCATATACACTGGAACAGTCTACCCATCTAGCAAATTTGTCCAGAAAAGTTCCTCATTAGCACTCTTCAAGAAAAATCTTGAGTGGATGGGAAATAGGAAATACACCCCGGGGATCACTTCTGTGGCTCTGCTCGACAGGGGCACAGGAAATTAACTTTCTTGGGCGGCGTAAGCCAGGGAACCTTGTTGGCTAGGCTTACTTAGACCCTTGGGCTGATAGCCTAGTACCTACCTATGAAACCATGAACCTATAGATGAAAGGTGTATGATAGTAGGAAGATGGAGGTGCAACAGATAAGATAAAGATAAGAAAAGGAGAACTATAAGTTTATTTATGTATTTTGAATATGTGCTCGGTCTCATGCCGTCTAGATACTTTGCCTTGGTTAATCTATGTATGTTTTAAGGAAGGCAGAATTATTTCTACTAGCCTATTATAAGATCACTCAACAACTACAGAAATTGATTTCAGAAATTGTTGAGATATTTGGCAAAAACTGTAATTAACTGTAAATAATTGCAAGGCTGCAGTAACCATGTATACCAGTTCCCTAATATTACATGATGCATTGTGTATAGATCTTATAGATTGCTAAATATGTATGTTCACTAATTGCAGTACAGACTAACCTTAATATAGTGCATTTTCAAATTCATTATATAGCATTATCAAATACTGCAGTCTATATACATATCAGTGAGTTACTCAATTATTCCACCTTGGAAATCTTAATGAAATGGTAGCGAGAGTGTAATAATAATATGTGACTGTTTTGGTTAAAAAAGAGCATATAGGTCAATTGAAAAACTGTTACATAAAGCAATATATTTACTAGTAAGAGGTTAATGTAATGAAGATTGAAATTGCAGCTCCACAACTCCTGTTAAAATGTAAAGAACTTAGTTCATGGTAATTTTGTTGTACTGCTGAAAGTGATTGTTTAAATACAAATAGCCTAACCTATATTGTTGTTATGTGTGATTCTGAATGTTTTGTGAGCTTGAAGCTGTGCCACTTAAAAATGCACATGGTCTCTGTCTCCAAATCCTTTGAATATGTTCAGCTTTTTAAACAGCCAAGCCCACTAAACTTCTTACATATTTAAATTAAAATACCTTTGAAGATTAAGGATTTCTGCCCTGGAAGCCATTTCAGCCAAACAAAACAAAGCTTTGTGTCCACTGCTTTGTCAAGGTGAATGGGTGAGTTTGTAGTTCTCACACCTGTTTAACTCTCTTTGTCAGAGAAAATATCCCCAGTTGATTGTTTTAATTCAGCTTTCATTGTGTTACGATTCCTTACACAAAGTCAAAGAAAGCTAGAATCAGTCTTGGGATATAGCCCTTGAAAACAGCCTCACTGAGACCACATACTACAACAGTTTGGTAAAGTGAACTTTAATATACTTTAGTTTTTTTTTTTACTTGAACGTCACATAATTTTTCAGTTCATCTGCAAATGTCTTGCCAAGTTGACATTTTTTTCTACTGTTTCCATTAATATATTCACAAACTGAATTTCAGTTTGTTCCCCTCACACATGCTTACTCTTTATTTTCCTTCTATCATCTCTCTCTCTGCGTCTGCAGTTTATTCTATAAGCTGTGGCTGCTACTGTAAAACTACATAGCAGAACCTTTATGACATTTTAACAGTAAACAAGAATGTTTTGACATTCATTTCTATGTGCAAGTCTTTTATGTTTTCCCTGGAAATTTTAGCACTTGCCGTCTCATAGCAAGTGGTTCTCTGGTTCGAGTCTCGGCTGGGGTGCCTTCTGTGTACAGTCTACATGTCCCTCCTGTTTTTGCATGGGTTTCCTCTGGGTGTTCCAGTTTCTTCCCACATTACAAAGACATGCACTGGGTGGATTGGACATTCTAAATTGACCATAGGTGTGAGTGTGCATGTCAGTGTGTGGTATAGAAGAACAGCTGCGGCAGGTTACAAAGACATGCAGTGGGTGGATTGGACTTTTTAAATTGACCATAGGTGTGAGTGTGAATGTCAGTGTGTGGTATAGAAGAACAGCCGCGGCAGGGCTAGCCACCCAGTGGTGTAAACCTTGGCTCTAGAAGATTGGCACTGTTAAAGTAACACCCCAACCCCATGTGTTAAAATGGAAAAAAGGGGTTGTGGATGGATGGATTGATTTTCAGTTCTCAGGAAAATGTTATGGCACTGTGATTAATCTTTTTTTCTCACCACTCTCTGCAGCTGATCATCAGTTGCCAGCAGCTTCTCTCCTCGTTCACCTGGTCCTCTAAACCCACCTTAGCCTGCCCTGTGTTTAACCCATCCCCCATTTGGGCCCTGTGAAGAGATACAGCATGCTGGTGCAACATCTTATATTTGTCAGGCAGTGTATCCTAACTCACCACTCAGAGGCAGCCTTGTGAGCTCTGTAACTGCTGCTCATGGGAGGTGCATGGGTATGTCAGCACATATGCAACCTCGCGACTAACTGCTCACTACTAACGCAGCATGGAAATCACCAGGCTTGTAATGCTGCTTTATTGCACTGAGCCTAGGCTACCCCACAGGAATGGACAGGTTGGTGTCAGCCATTCACTCTCACTCCTGTGGCCAGTCCCCCCGTACCTGTGCCACTAGTTGGGCATGGGTCATCTGATGTACAGTATGAGCTTTAAGCCTCTGTGCCACAGAGCTGGTCAGATAATGAGACCAGTCTTATTATTGTGAATGACTCTTGAGTACTTCATGTAATGCTTCTGTACATTTGTTATTATTCAGTTGTATATGGAAAGAATAAATAAAAATGTAAAAAAAAATGTAACTGCTTTCTCCTTTTTTAGAAAACCATTTAGTTAATTTTCTGGCGCATTTTCAAATGTACCTGATATAATGTGAAAAAGCATAGCTTTTGTTTTGAAATTAAAAGATCTTGACACTAATTGACACTAATCATAAGACACATAACTCTTCTAAACAGTGTGCCACTCAACCAAAGCCCCTAAGGCAAAACAGCATGCCCAACACACTAGTCATAGGTGACTAGATAGTGAGGCACACTGATGTCCCACTCACTGTGTTGAATAAGGAGAAAGTAACAGTCAGCTGCCTGTCAGGTGCCAGGATCCATCACATAACGCACGCACTCAGGTCCCTCAACAACAGGTACAAATATGACTCTGTCATTGTACATGTGGGTGTGAATGATCTGAGACATACCTCCCTGGACTACATGAAAAGAGACATGGAGGAGCTCTCAGATTATGTAGCCCAGGTGGGTATGACCCTAGCCCTGAGCAGCATCCTACCATCACCCAAATGATACCACAGTACAAGCAGAAAATTATTAATTTCAACAATTGGCTAAGTTTCTGGTGTCATTCTGAGGGGATCCAGTATCTGTCTGCCTGGGATGACATGACTGACAGACCTCGATGCTTTGCCAGAGATGGCCTGCATCTGTCACCCCTGGGTTTCCAGATACTGGCCAAGGTTCTTCCCACCCCTATAGTGCCTTTTTTAGGTGGAGTTCCAAAGACAAAATTACCACTGTAACAGCTAAAAACAAATGCAATCTAGGGGTCATGCTGCTCAATGCTAGAAATATAAATCTCAAAATGCACTCGCTCAAAGCACTCCTTAAAATGGAGAACATTGACATTTGTGCTGTAACACAGACCTGGTTCAAGGCAGCAGAAAGCACCCCTGCACTACCAGGCTATAACTCATTCCATACCTTTTGGCCCCAGAACTTGGACCGCAGCTCTAAAGGTGGTGATGTTTCCATATTCATAAAGGATGTGCACACCTTCAGACTGGTAGCCCAACATAATGCATCAGAGATACTTCAGGTGCAGCTAACATTGGGTAAGACAGCGATTCAGGTTGTAGCCTGCTATAGGTCCCCAACCATGTCCCAAGATTCACACTCCATGTTTCTAAGCACCCTGGAGAATATTAGGGTCCAATCTAACACTCTTTTACTAGGCGACTTCAACTACCCCTCCATTAACTGGGAAAACTCCTCATGTACCAATACACTTGCCCAACGATTCCTGGAGTTCATTAATTCCAATGCCCTGGACCAACTCGTTCTTACCCCCACTAGAGGTAGCAACATCCTTGACCTGGTTATTACTAACACGGGCGACTGTTGCTCTACACCAATTGTCAGCTCCTCCCTGGTTAGAGCTGACCACAAACTAATCACCTTGGAAATCCCCCCCCCGGCAAAGGTAACCGCCATGAAAAACTTCTCCAAAGCTAACTTTAGGCTCGTAAAAACAGAGGTGGCTAACTTCACGGCACCCATTCAAATGGAGAATAGTTGTATGACCGCTGAATCATACACCAATGCACTGTACAAACATGTACACAAATGCGTGGATCTCACCATACCCAATAGAACCAAGATGCTCTCGTCCAAAAAAGGAAGCCAATCTGGTAGTCCCCTACCATAAACAAACTCTACAACAGAAGGAGGAAACTGATGCAGAATAAGGTGAAGTCCCAAGACTGGAAAAACTACCTTATCAGCCTCAACAAAAAGTTGAGATCCCTCATCAAATCCTCTAAAGCTAGCTATGAAAACAGAACTGCAGCAGACAGCAAATGCAACCACAAAGCCTTCTATAGTTATGTAAAGAATCTCCATGGCAATACCCAGACTTGCTCTGAGCTACAGCACAATGGTACCTACTATACCGAGCCAACAGATATTGCTAGTATACTGGCTGACAGATTCAGTGCCAACTTTACCCCCCCCCCCAAAGGACTAATCACAATACCAGTAGATTGCCAGGCACCCAGTATTACTGCTGCACAGGTTAAAACAGCACTGTCAAAGGTCAAGAATACCCCTTCTATGGGACCTGAAAATATCCCTGGCTGTGTTCTACATGAACTACACAGTGAACTGGCAGCTCACCTGTGTGCCCCATTCAATCACAGCCTCACGTCAAGCTTTGTCCCTACCGAATGGCACAATGCTACAGTCATCCCTCTCCGCAAAGGAGGAGCGACTATAGACCTTGGGAACTATTGCCCCATTAGTCTGACGAGCCTGATATGCAAAGCTATGGAAAGTATCAAAAGGACTTGGCCAAGGTTGAATTCAGGAGGGGAAGTGACAGATGACATGGGGAAAAGAGGAGGGAGTAGATGGGGTGAAGTTCTAAGAGAATTTGTCTGCGAGAACATCCCTGGGGTCAGAGAAGGAAGTACCTATAGAGAAGTTGTTCAGTACAACATTGTTGATGCTTCTAACCTTCCCAATACAGCTGAAAAAGTTCTTATGGTTGTCTTTTCAATTAGTTACAATCCAAAGTTCCTAACTGGCCTTGCATTTCCTAATGGTAGGCTTGATGTAGGATTCATATTAACTTGTCGAACACTCAAAAGAACGAACACTTTGATCGACAGCTAATAAAGAAAACCACAAAAAGTCAAACGTCCGGAACAGTGATTTTTTTTTCCCCAGAGAAAAAAAAATCTTTGGGCTATTGTTGGGACTTTGCAGCTTCCTCCACTGTGGTGCGATCTTGGAGTTGGTATATTTATGTAGGGGGTGGGGGGCACAGTCTCCCCACGTTGGGGTGTGTGTGGGGGGGTGAAGCCTCCCACTTTATTTTGTTTGTGGATTTGTTTTTTGCTTTTTGTTTTTCTCCTGGGGAAAAAATAGACTTTGTGTGGTTTCATCTATTAGCTGTCGATCAAAGAGCGTTTGCTCTTTTGAGTGTTCGACAAGTTAATAGGAACCCTTGATGGACTTACCTACCTGTTTTAAATTCCTTTTATAAAGAAGAAGTGGAGATTTATTAACAAAGAAGTACTATTAATAAACTGCACAGATGGATATCACACACAGGCATGACAAAAAAGAGACAGAAAAAAGAAAGATGAGAAAATATGAATAACAAAAGAAAGAAAAGACACAAGGACAGTAAGTTGAACTAAATAACTACTGAGTAGCTTATTTTCTTACAAGTCTTGACATGCTTGTGAGTTAAAAGGTCCCTCAGACAGCTCACTCACATTTACAATAATCCAAAAAATAAATACAAGCTGTCTACTGCATGTTTACTCGTCAATGCAACAGCCTAGTCACGTTTCCTTCCAGTTTTCACAGATGAACTAGATTCAAGATATATATCAGATTTTGTGCTCCTATACAACCGAAAGAAAAAACATCAAAACCAGCTTTAAAAGTAAACACTTTTGTGGGAAAGCAAAGTACTGTGATATGAAATAAACTGCAACATAGGTATGTCTAGGGAAAAGTTACCCCCTCCCCTTTGAAGGGCTATCCTTTCAGGATGGGGCTTCAGCTGACCTTTTGTCAGTAATAAACAGTTTTGTATAGAAACTGCAAATTGCACCCTGAAAGATGTAATTGTCCAGAAAGGAAACTTTTGCAATAACACCTCTGTCAAAAAAGGGAAAAAAATCTGCAGCATGTTTTGTATTCCAAGAACCTCCATTCAGGAGACTTTGCCTTGGCCACCCTTTTAAATCAATAGCATTACCTTCATAGTAGCACAAAAACACTCCCTCCATAGTCATACATGCAGTCTGATGGATGGAATGCAAGTTTTTGGTATCTTGCACATTTAATGAAGAATGGTCACAAAATTGGAACTCAGTGTTTTATAGTACAATCATTTTGGTAGTATCCCCACTAAATGCTAGACACAACAAACAAATGGATTAGGCAGTCAGGAAATGCAGACTGTATGACTTTATCTGATGGCTAATGCTGTCAACTACTGTACTTTTCTTGGTAGCTTCCCATCCACTTTTATTCCTGTCATTACCGACAGTAATAACAGTAATGTTGATACCGACATTATCGCAGCTTTTTGCTGCTCTGCTATGTACGAAACCCTGACCCAGAATCAGGTCGTCTACGAATGATTTAGCACCCGGTTCCCCACGAACGTGCGGTGCACTGCTGGAGAGAGGCGGCCCCCTTCCATCCGTGCTCCGACCCACTTTCCAAAATTAAAAATACCAATTCCATGGGACATGACAATATCCCAAGATGTGTGCTGATAAATGCACTTGGCAAAACCTCTCCTTCAGCTCTTCAGCCCAACTCTCTCTCTCTCTACTGGTCAAATTCCTGAGGTGCACTGCCCTTGCATGAAGTTGGTCTCTCTACTAATGTAGGAATGCAGGGCTATTAGCCTCCCTACTATTGTATAGCTGAGCTACTAAATAAAAATATAGTTGACTTTATATCCATGGATACGGACCAGTTCTGCTTTGTTAAAGGCAGATTGTGTCTGCTCAGAATGGTTGAGTTCTTCAGAAGGGTTGCTGAGGCCTGTGATAAAAGGTATACAGTTGATGCTGCCTACTTGAACCTTGGCAAGATCTTCAGAAACATACCATATGTGTGGATTATTGACAACCTCTCCTAACTTCACATTAATGTAGAAATAGTTTGCTCTATGGCTAAATGACTGTTGGATAGAACCCAAAAAAGTCATGGTATTTGGACTAGTCAAAAAAAAACATCACCAGCAGTGTTTTAAGAGGCAGCTCTTTCCTGGGTCCACACCTTTTTAGCATATATGTCTAACCACATTTGCTGATGATGTTAGACTAACAAATCCCATTCGATACTCAAATTCTCTAGCAAAAGAATCTAGTATGTTAACCATGTGCTTAATTTAATGCTAAGAAATGCACTATAGTTTCATCTGGTAAATCACCATCACCACCATGCACATGTAGATAACATTCCACTCAAATGTGTCCCAGCCACTGGAGATTTGAGTACCTATAGTGATAAAAACTCTACTTTGACCTCTGCGTCTTTGTCATAGTTAGAAAACCCTACCTTGCATAACATATCCTTTGTAATATCCTTTCAAGGACTAGGGAAGTTATAATCCAACTTAATTCTTCCTCTGTTAGGCTCATCATTAAATGAAATGCCTCCTTCGGGAGGTACCTCACTAAGCACTTAAACTGCATCAAGAGGTCTCAATGATCTTCAACAAAAATATCTCAGGTCATAATACCTTTAGCTACTCTGATAAACTAAAATCCATATTCCCTCTATGCAGACTCATGTAGGCTCCTGATTGGTGGTCCTTCCTTATCCTTCTGTGCTTTGAACTTCTTCACCTAACTAGAATGGTATATGTACAGGTGCCAACATGAAATTCACCACGCATCAGTTACCGCGGCACAAGATGCTGAGTAACACAATGCCAATCACTGTTCTTCATGAAAAATCACTGCCATTGGGATTTCTAAGTGTGTGTTCACAGTGATTCTCTAATTTGGAGGGAATTCTCCCTTCTTTGAGTTGGTGTGACTGTGGAGTAGGTCTGTCTACTTAACTATCTATCGACTTACTTATCTCAGTTGGAAGGGGTTGCAGCATGGCCTGTCTGCTGGGAAGGTAAGCATCTACTTTAGAAACTTAAACTTAGGTTATGACATTAAAAATATCATCTGGTGTTACAGGTACATAATTCAACATATACGTTATTTTTGGAATAGGTTCTCAACAAATATCAAGCAAAGTATTTCTGTTCCAACTTTTAAAACTAGTCAGGATGACTGGATTGGTGTTCACAGTTTTTAACCGAGGATATATGGGAATAATATACTTAATGGTAGGCACTATTAATCATCCATCAATATTTGCTCATATGTCTGAGATTTTTAATGGTCTTCTTGGCTCTAAGCTTAGTAACAACAGATGAACCTATAATACTTTGGTGATGGTACCTGTTTGTGTGCAATATTTTGCCTTACACTAATAAAGACTTGTAGTATTAATACTTTAGTTTGCAGGATTTTGGAGTTTTAACAAATCTGACTATCATAAGCCATTGAAAAATGATATCTGCACATATATACTTGATACATCATCATCATCATCAGCGCCCTTTTCCCCATTTTTTTCTACATGGGGTTGAGGTATTGTGTTAACTGTCACCAACTCTCTCGATTCAGTGCCACTCTCCTGCCTTCTTCAACACTCATGCCTGACTGTCGCAGATCTTCTTTCACACAATCCATCCACCTCTTTGCTGGATGCCCTCGCTTCCTCTTACCTTCTTCCTGTCTGTCCCAAATCTCCCTCACCAGATTGTCTTCTGCTTTTCTACACATGTGCCCATACCATCGTAATCTGTTCTCTTTGATCTTTTCTGCAATTGGAGCTACTTTGGCTTCTGCTCTTATGTCCTCATTTCTTTGTCTGTCCCGCAGTGTGCATCCTATCACCTTTCTCAGGCACTTCATTTCCATCACCTCTAGCTTCTTCAACTGTTCTGCCTTTACTGCCCAAGTTTCTGTACCATACAGTAGTACTGGTCACACCACTGTCTTGTATACCTTACTTTTCAACTTCTTTGGCATTCTTCTGTCGTAGACTACACCTGATACTCTATGCCACTTGGCTGCAGTCCGTCTGATTCTAGCTTTGACCTCTTCATTCAGACTACCCTTCTCTTCAACAACCCCTCCCAGATACTTGAAGCTGTTTACCTGTTCCATTATCTTCCCTTCTATCTCTATTCTCAGCTTCTTCTGATTTCCCCAGTTTGCTGCCATTACCACCATCTTATCTGTGCTTAGTTTCATCCCATGTGCCTTCAGATTTTCATTCCATTCTTCTATCCTTTGCTGAAGCTCTAGCTCAGAGTCTGCTTGTACTGCCACATCATCTGCATACAGCAACTTTCTTGATCCGTCCCCTCTAACCTGTTTTCTAATGTAGTCCATCACCAGTATGAACAGCATATATATATATATATATATATATATATATATATATATATATATATATATATATATATATAGCCAACACACTGTTATGGATTCTTTGTCCTATGGATGTAACGTATGGATTTTGAATGAATGTTTCAGCTTTTTTTTGTTGCACTGTCAAAACTATGTCATAGATAAAAAAAAAATGGCCCTTAGAGGGCCAGTCCACCTACCCAGTACAAATAAATAAGTCAAAAATAGAACATACAAATGAGTAAATAAAAAAACAGCACATATGTAAATTTGTTTTATTTAATTGTCTGTTAACTGGATAAATAGACAGATAGTTGCTTATGCAGCATGTTAATTGGTGCCGTACACTGAAGGATTTGTAAATATGTTACGCTTATTAAAGCATAGTGCTGCTTCTGCCTTACAGCTTTTAAAACTAGTCAGGATGGTTGGATTGGTGTTCACAGTTTTTAACACAAGATATGTGTGATCGTCACTGTTGAAATGACACCTCGACCTCATGTATGAAAATGGGAGAGAAAGGGGTTGTGGATGGAGTAATATTAATATACTTAATGGGAGGCACTATTGATCACCCATCAATATTTGCTGATATGGCTGAGATTCTTGATGGTCTCATTAGCTGTATGCTTAGTAACAATAGAGGAAGCTATAATACTTTAGTAATGGTGTATGTTTGTGTACAATATTTTGCCTCACACTAGTAAAAAGTTGTAGAACTCATACTTTAGGTAGCAGCATTTTGGGGTTTGAACAAATATGACTATCATAGGCCAATGAAAAATGATATCTGCAATATACATATAAAGCCAACACACTGTTGTGGACTCTGTGTCCTATGGATGTAACTTATGGATTTTGAATGAATGCTTCAGCTTTTTTGTTGCACAAAAACTAGGTCATAGATGAAAAAGTGGGCCAAGGTTGGCCAGACCACCTACCCAATGCAAATACATAAGTCAATAATAGTACAAACAAATAATAGCACATATGTAACTTTGTTTTATTTAACTGTCTTAACTGGATAAATGGGCAGATAGCTGCTAATGCAGCATGCTAATTGGTGCAATGCACTAAAGCATTATGCTATATTTATTAAAGCATAGTGCTACCTTCAGTCAAAGTTAACTTCATTCCAGAGTTGCCTTTAACCCCTGTACTATTACCCTGATGTAATTTAGTACCCAAAAATCCTTCAGTACATGTTACTTTCTTCATGTTAATGCTTCCACCATTAGAAAGCTGATTCACTGAGGAATTTGTATTTAACTGCGTTTTCTGAAGAAAAGTAATTTTATAACTTTAATGGCTGCCATTATTTAATGACTTTAACCATTACTGCTTTGTGTCAAATGGTAAACCGATAAGGAGCAGTGAAAAATTATAAGGCAAAAATTAGGAACAGTTGTTTTCAGTCAGCCACAACACGCAACAAATCTGTAGCCTGAATGTGTGTCTTATTGAGACCTGAGATCAGAAAACAGGCAAAAGGTCACATTTACCTCAAGTGTAACTATTTTCCAAACAACCAGTTGTTGTCGAATTCACTACTGGAAGAGCAACGGTCAGTTTATCCTGCAGGACTATATAAACAAGTTGATGAGTGGTTTTATTTCTGTCCAGTGGACCGTCGCTGCTATCTGTGTAATTAACTATAGAAGATTAATGATGGAATGGAATACGATGAACTTTTGAAGATACCTTACCAGGTCTGTGAAGTTTCAGATCTCATTACAGGTAATCTAACAAAGATGACATAACTGATACCTAATTAAGATAGGTGATGGTATGTGAGCTTAAAACCAACAAATCTGAATACTAAAAAAGGGAAAAAAATGCATTCTGCTACTTGTCCAAAATAAGATTTAAATGCAGAATAAAAGGTTTTTAGCAGTTTAAAGTAAGCACAAGTCAGAATAATTCAGTAAATAAGAGAAACAGTGGTACTGTTTCCAGGGGTGGCAAGGGATATAGTACTGCCTTCATACTGGTGAACGTGAAAAAAGGATTCATTGCATCTAGACATTATTACACAAAGCATTTTGCAGTGGGCAGCATTATTAACTATGTACATCTTTTGAACATTTGTAAGAAAAATAGTTTAAATTGACTGCAGAGTGTCCTTTAATGACCAAATAATGTCTGTGATCTTTACAGTTTGCTTAAGGATAGTATCTGAAAAGCCTTTTTTGAGGGCGTTGGGCAATATCCAGCATGACCATGCAGTGGGGTATTACCTGATGGTATCCATGGATATTCAGAATCTTTTCACAGTCATCAGTAATGAATATGGCATCACAGCAATTGGTTCCCTTTTACAGGGCATGGGCATGAGTGTTGTTAAAGTAGGCCTTTTACAACAATTGTTATCTTTAGTCCTGGAAAACAATGTTTTTTTAGGTATACAACAGACTTATAGACAGGCACAGGGGGTGGCTATGGGTACCCCCTGTGCCAACACCTATGCAAATTTGGTCTTGTCCTATTGGGAGAAGACATCGTTTATGAAGGATGTCAGGTGGTTACAACATATTGAGCTGTATAAACGTTTTGTAGATGACATTTTTATTTTGTGGAAAGGGGATAGAGATTCCTTGGATACCTTTGTTACATATTTACATTCCACCACCACCTTCCTCAGATTCACTGTTAACTGTTCATATTCAGCTATGGAGTTTTTAGATACGTATATAGAACAAACACCTAGGGGGTTTTCTTCTCGCTTGTACAGGAAGGACTGTTGGAAGAATACACTTTTGCATTTTAACAGCATGCACCCCAGGTTTACATTTCCCAACATCGTCCAGGGTCAAGTAGGTAGGTTGTCAAGGATTTGTACAGATGATTCACAGTATGAGGATGAGGTAGCCAGGTTGCAAGGGCATTTTTTAGATAGAGGATACAAATCTACCATCATCAATAAGGTTACAGGTGTTGAAGCAGCATCTAGTAGGAGGAGATTTAGACCATGGCTATCAAATTACACTTGTGATGGTCCTCGGAACAGACGTGAAGCACCAGGGTTCAAGTTTATGTTCACATATAGTAGTAACATTAAGGGGATATGTGACATAGTAGCAAAAAACTGGAATATTTTGACCAGTGAAGAAGGTACCAAAGCTATTGCTGGAAACAAGCCTATTTTTGGCTTTAGGAGAAATAAGAACCTCAAGGATATTCTTGGCAAAGAGAGACATTTTTACTCTCTTCCCTTTAAGAGTAAACCAGGTAGTGTCCCTTGTGGCACTTGTAAAGCTTGCACCCACATTGATCAGAATACCAAATATACACATCCTGTCATGGGTAAGCTGTTTGAATTTAAGGCTAGAGCCACCTGTAGGACAAAAGACCTTGTTTATTTAGCAGAGTGTCAACAATGCTGTGGTTTTTATGTGGGGAAAACCAACTGTTTTTTCAAGGTCAGGATTTTACAACATCTTAGTTCTATCAGGAATGGTGATGTACATAATGCTTTGTTTAAACACATTGAACAAAATCCAACACATTTCTTTAAGTTTAGAGCCATTGTAAATATCAAGCTCAGCAGTAGGGGGGGGGGGGTGATATAAAACAACATACTGAACTAATAGAAGCTAAATGGATAATTGAGCTTATGGCTCATAGAACTCCAGGTTTAAATGAAAATGTTCCAATGAAGCCCGCCCTTAGGAATAGGCGGGTCTGTTACTGATTTTATCAAATTTTATTGGTAGTTAGTGTGTTTAAATTCTGTTAGAATGAGAATGTTTGTTAATCTGATGAAGGATGTTACCCGAAAGCGCTCATTCTTCCTGGAGATTTCTGTGTCTGAGTTTTATGTGCTTTTATTAAACTCATTTTGGACTTTAAGCTGTGTTCTGCCACGATTTTTTCTGCATTTGGTCTCTTTTTACGCTTTGGCAGGACTTAGGTGAGGCACTACACTGAATTTTGGATGTCTCATACATGCAGGGGCAGCAGTTGGGGAGATCTGTTAATTTTTGAAAAACAGAAGTGAAGGGCAATAAGACAAGACTGTCAAGTTTAAAATGGAAAATGTTTAATACACTTCTGCTGGAATAGTCATTCATGTCTTTTCCATTTACTCGATTAATACAGTTTACCTCTAGCACTAAATAAGGTAAAAATCAAGGAAGCCAGTTTAGAAGCACAAATATACAAAATAAAGCAAAACTGAACAATTTTTATGCTGGAGAAGATAAAAAAAGGAGAAAAACAAGGAAGAAACATATGGTTATATTGCTATTTATTAACAACAATGTGAAATTTGCTTTTAGAATTAAGAAACAAAATATTTTGCTTTGAGAACTTCAGCTATGGAACTCATGAAAATGTCCAAATAATGTGTTTGGACAAAAACTTTGAAAACTTGAAAGGTTACAAGGCTGTCTTCACCATATGTAACGAAGGCTTATAACTGAAGAGTTTCATCATTTATTTATTTGTCATTTGTTAGCAGTGGCTAGTCTGAGGATCATTTTCAGACACATCCTGAGCCAGAGGCAAGTATTTTATTTATTTATGAATGTATGTATGTATGTATGCATGCATTTATTTGCTTTTGTTTACCGGGGTAGTCCACTGGGCTATGTGGAGTCCATTTTCAGTGGAGGTCTGGGGAGAAAAGCTCCATGAATAACAAGTACACACAGAATATACAAATAGTTAAAACAGTGCAAAGAAAAACAATTATTGAATTTATACAGCAGAGGGTAACATATTAACAATCAGATACATTACAGGTGAATTAACAAAACTGACAACGGTAAGGAGAAACAGAGGTAGGTAGAATACAAATTTCATAACTGTTTCTGACTGTAGGAACAGTAAGATCCTACAGCTGAGCTTGATACATAATAAATGATTAAACATCTATGTCTGTATTTAGCTGAGAATGTTAGATTTTGAGAGGGGGAGATGAGGGACAGGTGCCAATCCAGATGGAAGATAGGTAGTCTGCTAGTGAGGCTTTGAGTAGTCCTGATAGTTATCGGCAGGGCATTCCACGCTTTGGCTACAGAACAGGAGTGGAGAAGTTGACCATCTGGTAGGTTTGGTTTTAGTACAGTCAGTTGGTGCTGATTATTGGATCTGAGAGGCCTGGTTGGATGGTAGAAACTGAAAATTGGGTTGAGAGGAGGACAGTTTGATTGGTTTAAAGATAATTTTATATGTCATTGTTAGTTGGAGGGAGGAAGGTAGTGAGGTAGTTCCAGCCAGTTCAGAGAGTATAGAGCTGTACAGTGATGGGTATGACACTTGGTGTTATTGAATTTGGTGATTTTTGTTATAGCAAGACTCAAGTTTAGCTTTTAGAGAGGATTGAAGGTTGGTAAACAGTGGAGCACCGTACAAGAGAGAGAGGGTAGTAGGTAAGGAGAGCTTGTTTTGTGATGGAGTTGAGGAAGGATTTATGTCTATAGAGGATGCCTAGCTTTTGGTGAGTTTTGCTGATGTTATGGTGAATATGTAAGCCAAATTTCATGTGTTTGTTTATTTGTGTGGGAAACTACCTCAATTGTGGTGTCACTTTAGGAAAGTATGGTGAAATTAGCTTTGTTTACAGAGGTATTCTTCCTAGAAGTGAATAGCATGAGCTTGGTTTTGCTTGGGTTAAGAGATAAGTGATTGTTATACATTCAGGTCTCTGTGGAGGTGAAGGCTAATTGAGTTATATGTTGCAGCTCAGAAATAGAATTGGCGGAGCATATGATAGCTGAGTTGTCTGCATATTGAATGAGTGACCCTTAACCTAGTGAGGAATGAAAAGTGTTAAGGAAGGTGCTGAACAGGAGGGTCCAAGTATGGAGCCTTGTCTGACTTTTAAGAAGCTTGAGAACTGGTTAAGAAAAGAGGGGGAGAGGCCAGTCTTAGAGAGCTCGGTTAGGAATAAAGGGTGGGAGACAGTGTCAAATGCTTTTAAGAGGTCTAGGAATATGGAGGAGACAACTTTGCCAGAGTCTCGGACTCTGTTAATTGTGTCCATAAAAGATATGAGGGTGGTTGTGGTTCTGCTACCTGGCTTGAATCTGTTTTGTGTGGGAGATAGGATTTGGGTTTGAATCAAGCAGTTTAGGATTTGAGCATGTATATGTTTCCAAGACCTTTGAGATGGGTGAGAGAATGGGTCTGAAGTTTGAGATATCAGTGTTGTTGCCACCTTTATGAAGAGGAAGAATAAATGCTTTTTTCCAGATTTTACGGGCATAAGATTATTGAATGAATCTATTTAGGAGTATAGCAATAGGGTGGGCAGTAGCTTCAGTTGATAGCTTTAGGAACTGTGTAGGTAGGTTGTTGGGAGCGCTAGAGCAAGGTTTGAGCTTGAGAAGTAACCTTTTTATTGTGACTATTGGAATGGGTTTAAAAGTGAACACAGATGTAGAATGGGTAGAGGGGCTGTGAGGGGGTGATAGGATAAGGTGGAGGGAGAGCAAGAAGATAGTTTTGAAGGAGTTGTAGGGTATAAATGCAAATGTAATCAGTCTGTGTATTGCTACAATGTAAATTAAATGACATGGTGTGCACTATTCTTTATAAGAAAATATTTGAATATAAAAATCCTGAAAACAGTTATAATAGGTATAGATGTAATGTGCAAGAGAGGCTATCATGTAGGCAGCCATCAGAGGTTGCTCTTTTTTTTTTTCTGTATGGTGCTATCCCCACAGTGTATGTCTAATAATTTGCCCAGGATTTGGTTTATGAAGGATATCAGCAAAGACATGCCACTCACTTCCATAAATGATGTAACCCCTCAGGGCAGCCCTGCCCCTCTTGAAGGCAGCACTCCTATGGGGTCTCTGGAGTGTACTCATGCTGTTACACACTCTCCCATGCTCTGTGCATGCTGTTACCCACTGTCCCATGCTGAAGAAAATAGTCAGGAAAGTTGCATCGTCCCCCTCCCCCACACCAGCTCCAGCAGAAGCCAAAGTTGCTAATCAAAGTCTAGTCATCTGGGTCATAGTCAGGGATTTATCCTTGAATGCCAATGGAACCAGAGTAAGTAGTTAATGGTTCTGAAGTGTGATTCAGTGGACTTGTCTCAGGTCAGCTAGTGTAACAAAGTGACCTAACTTACTTAGAGTTGTTTAGAGCAGATGTATGCTACAGGAAGATGTTAATGCTGGTGGATGGAGGTTGTAAGCTACTTTGAGAATGAATATAGTTTGTGATGCTTGTTTGTGACTCTTGTGAGTTGATGTTAACAATTTTGTAGGTAACTTTAAGTTGCATTAAACTATGTTGTTTATTTTTCTATAGGGAAGGTTTAAAAACATCTCTAACCATGTACTGTCTGATAGGTTGATAATATTGATGTATAGATTTTTTCCTTGTCTTTGAGATGATTTGAAGAACATAGCTGTTGTTTTCTCAGATTAAGTTGTACATGTATTTGCATTAAGGGAGTGCTATATGTTACTAAATCCTTTTAATGGCATATTGTATACTTTGGACAGTTTTTTTTCTTAACTGAGAAGAAAAAAGATAACACTCTTGACCTTTTTTTTACTGTACCTAATAACAAAGTAGTCACAAACGTTTGTCATTGATGATACATTTGTTTTAGTTTACCTTCTAAGCAAACCCTTCTCCTTAATTTAGCCAGAACTGCAGTCAAAATTTGTGTACCAAGTCTTCATTTTATAAGATGTCTCCAGTATATTCTGTTTGCTTGTTTTTTATACAATCAGTTCATTAGTATTCAACATACATTAGCATTCAACAGCCAAGCATCATGCAAGTGAGAAGTATTTAAAGTCTGATAATTTGAATGTTTCATGGTCATCTGTATGACAAAATGCTTAAAAGTATACACCATTTACCAAATGCATTTGCACCAAAATAATACCTAACAATGCTTAGACAGTACCAACAAAATTAGCTGCTGTTGGTGTTAATCTTTTACATATTTATTTGGTACCTTGAGTTGATTAGGTTGACAATAAATAAACCCATATTTCCAGATTTTATTATATTATTACTGGCTGACAGACTGCTCAGATGCAGCAGACAGTTTACTTTTATTAATGATGAATCACAGGCAGTCAAGTATTTATATGATCCACGCACTTCTGCAAAAGTCGGAATGCCGAATTCTGGTATAAATGACACAAACACTGAACCTTGAAACTCCATACCGCTCTAGACTCAGAGCAAATGTTACCACTGGTCCAGTAGGGGCAGGGTTGGACAGTCGGTAATGGTGGTGTTTGACATTCTGATGTTCTGACTGTTGGAAATGCGCAGGTGGACTCTATCACCTGTAACTAGACATAATGATAGTCAACTATAGCAGACATTTAGGCAGACAAATTGTAGACCTGACTAACAGTGACATGGGTGAATACTATGTTTGTCTTTCAGCTTTTCCCAGTAAGGGGTCGCCACAGAGGAACTCCGGTTCGCTAATAATTGGCAATAGATTTTTATGAAACGCCGAGGTGCCAGCTCGACGTTCAACCTTCAACGAAGGCACGCCCATTTACGCATGCATGTCTTTCAAACGCTACCCAACTGCTGGGAGGACATACAGACTCCATACAGAAGGCACTCCCAAGCCCAGCCGGGAATCGAACGGGAGAACCTCTTGCTGTGAGGTAACAACGCTACCGCCATACCACCACGGCATAACACATGGGTGAATACTACGATCAATCTAATTGTTGTAACAACCACTATGGGTGTCCATTGTGCATTTCCCCTCTTTCTGCTCCTTGATTAGTCCTTTATGATTTATGTTCAATCAGGATGTTGAATTAAAATGCAGTCTGTACTGCTTGCAGGCATGGTTGCCAGGCATCCGTATTTGAGCAGGACTGTCCCGGGATCAGCAGCCCAATCCCGAGTCCCGCACTGCTGGTCAAAATCCTGGCAAAACAGCATCCACTTTGCAATTTATGATTGGCTCATATATGAGCTTAAGAGCCAATCAAAAATCGCGCAGCAGAGCCACTTCTGCTTGATGCGGAACTGCATTTTTGGTCTTACCTTAGCGTGAAAGACCTTTTTTTTTTTTGTGCCTACCTGGCCCTTCAGAAATGTGGGAACCCTGCTTGCAGGTCACTGATTACATTCAAACAGTTACTTGTGATAATGAAAAGTACATTTGATCACAGTCTGAAGATTTGTATATAGACCCAGATTCAAGCCAGGGTCCCAGGCTTTAAAACAGAAGTTTTATTTTTCAGTAAAAAAGCAGTCCTTGACTTCTGTGCCAAAGACAAAGTCTACGGATAGCGCACGCACACGCACACACGCACGTACACACGCACACACGTGCACACACACACACGCACACACGCACACACATGCACACACGCACACACACACACACACACACACACACACAATAACAGGAATTCTTTCTTAGTTATTTCACTACATCTGCACTAAATAAGGTATTTCCTTGCATTATTTTATGTTTTTACTTGAATGACTTACAGATCTTGCAAAACAATACGGTCAGAAAAACCTGCTGTTATATTCTAGCAATTGTCTTGTAGTTTTAGCCATCTACCTTAGCTTGACTATCTAGGCCAAACAGAAGAAGCAGTAGAACAAAACCCTGCTGTTGGTTTTTTAAAGACCTTTATCAATCTGCCTTACTTATTTTCAAGTAGGTTAAATATGGTTAATTTCTGCTGTTTGCCCCAGACATGCGAACATTGAACTGAATTCAATTATAACTGAATTTTATGCTGTACAACTACCATTAGTAAATCAAACTAACCAGCCGTACAAAAAATTCTCCCAAAGAAAATGCATCAATTTCTCTTTGATTGCTGGTTAAAGGGATTTGTTTGCATTCAGTTAATAGAGGCCTTCCAGGGGACATGGGCTTTTGAATTTTTAATTTTTTAACATATTGATACCAAACACTATTAAAAATGTATCTGTTTCCTGTTATTCTTATATTTTGGTCCTTTGCTACTGCAGCTTAACCATCAGCTGCAAAACTCCCCTCCTAATAATTCCACTACTGGCACAACCATCACCCAGCTAAGGTTGCCAGTATCCAGGGTGGCATCACAAGGTGGGAAGGGATTAGGAAGCTGTGATGGAAAAATATGGACAGGAGTCAGGTCAGCTGCAGCATTACACAAATGCCAAGGATTTTTTGATGTGCTCTTTCTCCTCTTTCTTATTATAGCTCCTGGTATCATCACAGAATCATGTGACTGAGGCATGCACCCAGCATGCTCTTGCCCCCCCCCCACCTCACGGATGGATATGCTGCCAATGACTACCCAGTACCAGCCCCCCTCCATCTTTTCCAGCACCTGAGTCATTAATAGATCTTGGGGCATTTGGTTCATAGTCAGGGCTGTATCCCCCTATGCCACTCACTAATCTGCATTGATAAATGTTTCCTTTTTTACAGTTTTTGTGTCTGTAGAAATTACTTGCATGCGCGCACACACACACACACACACACACACACACACACACACACACACACACACACACACACACACACACACACATATCCATCTATCTATAGTCATCTTACACTTTTATATATATATATATATATATATATATATATATATATATATATATATATACACATATATGTACATATATATATCTATATATATATATCTATATATATATATATATATATATATATATATATTTATATATACATATATGTGTGTGTGTATATATATATATATATATATATATATATATATATATATATATATAAAATATATGTGTGTGTGTGTGTGTGTGTGTGAGTGTGCATGTATATATATATATATATATATATATATATATATATATATATATATATGTCTGTGTGCACATTTACATATGCACACACACACACTCACACACATATCATCATCATCATCATCAACTCCCTTTTCCCTGTTTTCTAGATGCGGTTGGGGTGCTGTGTTAACTGTCACCATTTCTCTTGATTCAGTGTCGCACTCCTGCTTTCTTTGATGCTCATTCCTGAATGTCACAGGTGTTTTCCATACAATCCATTCACCTCTTTGTTAGACACCCTTGTTTCCTCTTGCCTTCTTCCTGTCTGTCCCAAATCTTCTTTACCAGATTGTCTTCTGCTTTTCTGCACGTGTCCAAAACCAATGTAATCTGTTCTGTCTTTTTTTTCTTTCTATTTTTTTTATAATCTGTTCTCTTTGATCTTTTCTGCAATTGGAGCTACTGTGGCCTCTGCTCTTATGTCCTCATTTCTTCATCTGTCCCACAACGTGGATTCTACCACCCATCTCAGGCACTTAATTTCCATCATTGCCAGCATTCTCAACTGCTCTGCCTTTACTGCCCAGGTTTCTGTACCATACAGTAGTACTGGTTGCACCACTGTTTTGCACACCTTACTTTTCAGATTCTTTGGCATTCGTCTGTCATAGACTACACCTGAGACTCTATTCCAGTTGCCTGCAGCTCCACTGATTCTAGCTTTGACCTCTTTATTCAGACTTCCCTTCTCCTCAATCACCCCACCCAGCTACATGAAGCTATTAACCTGTTCCACTATCTTCCCTTCTATCTCAGTTCTTAGCTTCTTCTGATTTTCCCAGTTTGCTGCCATTACAGCTGTCTTATCTGTCCTCAGTTTCATCTCATGTGCCTTCAGTTTTGCATTCCATTCCCTATCCTTTGTTGAAGTTCTTGCTCAGAATCTGCCTGTAATGCCACATCATCTGCATATGGTAACTTTGTTGATCTTTCCTCTCTGACCTGTTTGCTAATGTAGTCCATCACCAGTATGAATAGTAGTAGGCTCAGATATGAACCCTGGCACACACCCATTCCCACTAGGAACCCCTCTGTGGGACTGAAATCTGTTCATACTTGAGTCATTCAGTTCTTGTACATGGTTTGCACTAATTTGACCGATGTTCCTGAGACATCAAACCACCACAGAACTGCCCAAATCAGCTTTCTTGGGACGTTGTCATATGCTTTCTCCAAGTCTCGGAATGCTCAGTTGGACTCATTCCTCATCTCAAGCTTCTTCTCAACTATCTGTCTCACTGGAAACATTGGGTCAGTTGTGCTGCATCCTGATCTGAATCCAAACTGCTCATCTCCCATCTTACTTTCTACTTCTCTGATTTTCTATAATTTGGGAACATACTGTTCGGAGATAGAGTGGTTTATTAGTAGTGACATGGGATAGGTGATGGATGGGGCAGCTAGTTTTATGTATTTGTTTGGAAGTTGGTCAGCAGCTAAGCAGCAGGGTTTTAATTTACATAGGAGTTTTTTTATGTAGGAAGTTGGAATGGGAACAAAGGAGAAGGAGTTTGTGTTATTAGAGGTAGATGAGACAGTGAGTGGTGGGATTATGTTGTTGTCTAGGAGAGAAGTGATAGAGTTGATAAAGTGGGAATTGAATTGCGAGGCTAAGAGCACAGAGTTAGTAGTGAGGGGGGCAGGGTTAGGGGTTCTACTGGGGTTAAGGAGGTGGTTGATATTCTGCCAGAATTTTTTTGTGGATTGTGATGGTATCTTTGTTGACAGGTGAGGAAATAGGTTATTTTATCCTCAATGATGTTTTTATTAACATTGTTTCTAAGTTGTTTGTAAAGGGTGAGATTGTTGTTATTTTTGGTCTTATGATATAGTGACCATGCCTTATCTCTTTGTTTCATTAGTTGTTTTGTTTCTTTAGAAAGCCATGGTAGCTGTCTGTTTTTTTGGTGAATGTTTCTGAGGGGGCTAGATTATTTAATGTTTCAAGGAATTTGTTACTGAAGTATTCTACAGCTAGGTCTAGTTGCAGGTTTTTTAATGGGGATCAATTGCATTTTTGTAGTAGTAAATTGAAGCTGTCAGAGGAGAAATATTTTTTGCTATGGGTGTATTTGTATGAGATGCTGGTTTGGATATGTGTTTTCTTCCTGACTAGAAATGTAGGGGCATGGTCACTTAGCGTGACTGGTAGACAGCCTGCCTGGTACACATGGTTTGGTTTGTTGGTTAAAATCCAGTCTAGAAGTGAATTTGTATTGGACTGTTTGTCAATGCAGGTGGGGTAGTTAATAATTTGGGTGAAGTTGTATAAGTTTATAAATGAGGTAGGGAGCTGGAAGAGCAGGAGAACCAGTCTAGGTTGAAATCACCTAGAATGATGGTTTATTGGAATAGAATCATCTAGAATGATGGTTTCTTGGAATAGAGAAAAACATGATCAGGATAGGAGGGATTCTATGTTGTGCAGGTTGTTGCCTGGTGGTAGGTAGATGGCTACGATGTTAGTGGATTTATGAGGATTAATTTGGAGGTGAGTGATAAGGAGTTCAGTATGAGAGATGTCTGATGGGAAACAGTTTAGTTTTTCTAGATTAATGAATCTTTAAACATAATTGCTACACCCCCACCACGTTTGTTTATCCTGTCTTGTCTTATAATATTGTAACTATTTGTAGTAATTTCAGACTCTATGATGTGGGGCTTTAACCAAGTTTCCATTATGACTGCGTTGTCTGGGGAGTAGGAGGCAAGGGTGGCATGGAATTTGAGTAATTTGTTTGCAAGGCTTCTGAGATTAAAGCATGTAATGAGAAGGTCAGAGTTACTGGTAATAGGTAAAGATGTATAGGTAGCTGTGTATGTGAGATTTTGGGTGGATGTGGAGAAACAGGAGCTTTGGGGTAATGGGTAGGTAAAGATGGGCCCAGGATTGGGATGGATATCTGACTGGAGTTTTATCCTTGTTAGAGAATACATAATTAGGTGCTTCAGTTTGGTTATAAGTTGGTTATACCGGTAGAAGGACAACTGAGTGTTGTTGTGTTGTATATGTGTCGAAGGGAGGACATTAGTATTAAATCTAGGGTAAGTCTTAGTGATGATATAATGATAAGGTTTGCATGGGAAGTGTGGTCAGGTGTATGTGAGTGTTGGGGATGGATACTTGGTGAGGTTTGAAGTTATGGGGGTTGGTAGCATAGTAAGCATGGAGGAGGATGCCT
>NC_056735.1:1481518683-1481586183 GCF_019279795.1 Protopterus annectens | reverse complement strand
ACCAGGCTATCTGCCCTGGGGCATTTATAAGCCTAGCCCGATTGTGTTCGGCTTACGCCACCCCTTGATTTGAGTATACTGTGCCCTTTTTAAAGTTTAGTTTACTGTGCCTCTGTCTAATAGTGACACGGAAGTAATCCCCAGGACAAACCTACGATCCCCCATCCACTCATCAAGATTCTTCTTGAAGAGAGTCAGTGAGGTGCTCTGCCTAACATGAACTGTAATTCTATTCCAGAGTGAAGGGAGCCTCTGGGTTATGAATCTGTCCCTCCAACATGTTCTATTTATTTCTGTGCTGAGGTTCAAGTCCCTCGATCGTGTGGCTCTAAGGGATTTAGAATTACTGAGGTGGAGCATGTCCATTAATTCTGGGTTGGACATAGCTTTATATGTCAGGCACAGATCACCTCGAAGTAGGCGGTATGCAACTGAGTAGAACTGGAGTTTTTTTAACCGAGCAGCATATGGCATCTGTTTGAGTCCCTTGATCCTCCTGGTGAGGTACTTTTGGGGTCTTTCTAACTGCTGCAGGTGTCGGGTAAGGTACATCCCAAAGGGGGCATTATATTCTATGATGGGCCTGATGAGGGATGAATAAAGGGGCATGATTACCTCTCTTGATCTAGATGTGAATCCTTTCATGATGAGGTGGGCTATGTAGAAGGTCTTTCTAACCACTTTGGCAATGTGGTTGTCAAAGGAGAGATTGCTATCAACTTGGGTCCCCAGATCCCTAATTACTTTCTCTGTACTTAATGGGTTACCACCTATGTGGTAATTCATGGGCACATTGTTTTTGCCAAAGGGTATGACACTTTTTGGCATTTAGCTTTAGACCACGGCTCTGGCACCAGTTATCCGTCTCTGCGAGACCTTTTTGAAGGATGTTTGTGTCAGCTTGAGAGTCGATTATGGTGCCCAGTTTGCAGTCATCTGCGAACTTGGTGAGCCATAGTCCTCCCACATTGGCCTGTACCTCAGAAAAGTAAATACTGAACAAGAGAGGTCCCAGGACAGAACCTTGTGGGACGCCACCTGTGACCAGTTTCGAGTCTGACATGGCTCCAGCAACTCTGACTCTGTGGGTTCTGTCTTTGAGCCAGTTTGCGACCCATCTTGTGACATAGGGGTTTATATTTAGGCTGGATAGCTTATCTATGATGCCCGAGTGGGGTATTGTGTCAAATGCCTTTGCGAGGTCCAGATAGGCTGTGTGGACTACCTTCCCTTCATCTATGGCCTTATTGACTGTTTCGAAGAAGTCGACCAGGTTCAAAAGGCAGGATCTGCCCTTGACGAAGCCAGATTGGGTAGGATCTAGTGTCTGTAGGTCCCCAATGTCTTTGTTTATGAGTTCCATGATGATCCTCTCCATAGCCTTGCAGACTAGGCTAGTCAGGCTTATGGGGTGATAGTTTCCAGGGTCCGCAGAGGTGCCACCTTTGTGGAGTGGGACCACAGTTGCTGTACGCCATTCTTTGGGCACATATCCTGTAGTGAGGCTGAGATTGTACAGCAGTTTTACTTGAGGGATTAGTTCTTCTTGGAGGTCATGTAGGACGCAACCCGGGATGCCATCTGGTCCAATGGAAGCAGTGTTTTTTTGTTTTGGAGAGGGCAGCCTTCACCTGAGCATCAGAGATGTTTGGGAGGCTGCACTCTGCCGGGATAGATACTTGCTCTTTTGGGGGGGAGGGGGTGGAGAAGTTTGCACTGAACCTGTCTGCCAGGATATTGGCGATGTCTGTGGGTTCAGTGTATTTATTGTCGCTTAGAATCAACACAGAACAAGTCTGGGAGTTGCATCCCAGGCTCCTAACATAACTGAAAAAAGCCTTATGATTGTCTTTAGTGTCCTGTGCAATTTTTCTCTCAAAGCTGGCCTTGGAGGATTTTATGAGGGATCATAATTTTTTGCTAGTACTGATCAGAGATGCCTTCCCTTTTAGGGATTTTGCTCTATCATGTAGTAGCTTCCTCCTTCTGTTGTACAGTTTATTTATGGCTGGGGTCCACCAGACTGGACGCCTGCCTTTGGATGATTGGGTCTTGATTTTGTTTGGGATAGCATGATCCATGCATTCCTGGAGATGTCCATAGAATGCGTTTATATAGGATTCTGCAGTTTGGGCCGTAGTTTCCACTGGCCCTGGGGCCTTGAAGAATTCAACTTTGGTTTTGAGAAGTGTGAAGTTCGCTTTTGAGAAGTTTTTCACTGTGGTTTTCTGGGCTGGGGGTGGGGTCGGGATGTGGATATCCAGTGAAATTAATTTATGGTCTGATCTTACCAATGAGGGATATACTATTGGTATGGAGCATAGAGTCCCCATGTTGGTAACGATCAGGTCTAGTATGTTTTCCCATCTTGTGGGAGTGGTGACTAGCTATTCCATAGCATTTGAGTTTATAATTTCCAGGATCCTTTGGGCTAAGGTGCCGGGGCTTGAGTAATGCTCCCAGTCTATGTTTGGGTAGTTGAAGTCGCCCAATATAATGGTGTTCGGAGAGATCTTAGTGTTCTCCAATGTTTTCAGGAAAGCCAAGTGGGATTCCTGACTTTGAGAGGGTGGTCTGTAGGATGCTATAAACTGAAAAGCAGTCTTGCCCACTGTCAGGTGCACATGGATGGTCTCCGATACTTCGTACAATGCCACTAACCTGGAGGTGTGGATATCCTTGATAAATATGGAAACTCCCCCTCCTTTTGTGGTTCGGTCCGGGTTTTGGGGCTGAAAAGCATGATATGAGGTATAACCTGGTAGTGCTGGGGTGCTCTCTGGAGCCTTGAACCAGGTTTCTGTCACTGCACAGATATCGATGTTCTCCATACTGAGGAGAGCTTCGAGTGCATGCATCTTGAGGTTAAGACTTCTGGCGTTTAGCAGCATTACCCTTAGTTTCTTGTTCCTTGTGCTGTCTATGGAGGTGGGTTTGACTTTTGAGCCTTGCCTAAAAAAGGCACTATGGGGGTGGCAAGAGTCTTTGCCAATATCCAAAAGCCCAGGGGTGACAGGTGCAAGCCGTCCCTAGCGAAGCACCGTGGCTTGTCGAGCATGTCATCCCAGGCTGACAGACACTGGATCCCCTTTGAATGACACCAAAATTTTAGCCAATTGTTAAAATCGATCATTTTGTCTTTATACTGTGGCATCATTCTAGGTGAGGATAAGATGCTGCTCAAGGTCAGGGTCATACCGGCCTGGGCTACATGATCAGAGAGCTCCTCTATGTCTCTTTTCATGTAGTCGAGGGAGGTACGTCTCAGGTCATTCACGCCAGCATGTACAATGACTGAGTCATATTTGTATTTGCTTTGGAGTGACCTGAGTGCTTGCGTTATGTGGCAGATCCTAGCACCTGACAGGCAGCTCACTGTGACCTTCTCTTTATTCAGCCTGGTGAGCGGGACATCAGTGTGTCTGACAATACAGTCACCTATTACAAGAGTATCAGGTGTGTTATTCAGCCTTAAGGGCTGTGACTGCTTGGCACACTGACTTTGTGTGCTATGTGTTGTACGTGTTTTGTTTTGGGGTAGCGTTTGCTTGGATGTCTGCTTTGGAGGTCTCTGTTGCTTAGGTAGATTTTTATTTAGAGCCTCCGAGTATGTTTTTGTGTTTTTATGTGTTTGGTTCGCTGTTGTGGTGGGACTATGTGATACTGGAATTGTGTTGTGTGAGGTTACCTTCTCCTCCTGGCTGGTTACACCAGTTTTGAGATGAGAGAGCTCAGCCTCCAGTTTGGCTATATGGTTGCATCTCTCACATATATTTGAACCTGTTTGGAGGAGGATTAAGATTTTCATTAATACCTGGTGGGGAGTCCACATGTAGTTTAAAGTGCCAGATCAATTCCCTCAATTCCAGTAATGTATCCACATCCCCAAAAAACTGCTGAACATGTTCTAAAATAAAAAAAACTGAAACTTTACAAAACCAGTACAAGTCACACTATGCTTGGCTAATGCATTCTTAAAATCCAGGTGTCTAATAGCACCACGATGTTCTTTAATTCTAGCCGACAATTTCCTACTCATTTTGCCAATATAAACCGAGGGACAAGTCAGGCAAACTGCAGCATAAACAACATTAAGTGTTTTGCATGTGTAATGATTCGAGAAAACCATCTTGAAATCACCATGTTTAAATTGATAAGAAGTCCCATTAAAGATATAATTACAGGCTACACAAGTCCCGCAACTATACATGCCTGGGCCATTGTCACGAGTGATGCCCGGATGCAGTAAAAAGGTGTATCCGTGATTTCTAACAGAGAACGTAAACTAGACCAGAACCTAGTTTATCAAATATATACATATATATATATATATATATATATATATATATATATATATATATATATATATATATATATATATATATATATATATATATATATATATATATATATATATATATATATATATATATATATATATATATATATATATATAAAATGTGTGTGTGTGTGTACATATATGTGTGTGTATGTATATATATATATATATATATATATATATATGTATGGGTTACCTTTAATTGATCGAAATTTCATTTGAACTAAACTCATTTGATCGAAATTTCATTTGATCGAAAACCAGTATTCAAGGCAAATAACAGGGATTTGTTCCCCTCCCCAAGGTTGTGCGACCCTGGAGTTGGTATATATAGTTAGGGGGGATGTGGGGGGCAAAGCCCCCCACCTATTTTCGTTCAAAACCTGTACTTTTTGTGTTATTTTCTTCTTTTAAAGGAAACTAGGTAGGGGGCTTCACCCAACACCCCCCCAGTGTGAGGGGCTGCACCCCCCACGCCCCCCCTAACTATATATAATTCATCATACAATCTACTCTCAAACCAACCCTGCCTTAACAGTACACAAATCAAATATTCTGCATCCCAATAAACAATGGACACAGAGATGCAAAGCCTCGATTGTATTCTTGGTTCTTGACAATGACAGTTCATTTAAGTTCTTTACAACCTAAAATAAGATGGGGAAGAGGGGTGGATAACATTGTTATTCATGCCCTAGAAGTGAATATCCTAAGCTTTCCTAAGACATGTCACTCCCTGAAATATTTAATAAGATCCTTGCCATCCAGGGGAAATGTTGCTATCAAATCACAGAAAACCTGAAAGACCTCGTCATCATGAAGAAAAGCAAGTGCTGACAATTGCTTGACACACAGCTGGAATTATAGCATTGACTATACAGTGATGCTAAACCAAGGTGCTGTGCTATTCTCAACAAATTCTGCCCAAAATGAAACAGGCAGCCCTTACTAGCAGCACCAGAAATATTGCAGCATATAATCTTTTTAACTGCAATCTCAGAATTGCATAAAAAAATAGCATACATGAGGTGTGAGACCAGGCACACATATAAGCTCATAAACAGCAAGCCACAAGATGTTATACACAAAAAGGACTTCCATGACATCAAACAGTGAACAAGTAGAACACATTTGCTATGCACACCACACTTGACGAAGCTGTACTGTATAAGTGATGAGTCATCAGTTGTACTGCATGTTTTGATACACTCTAACTAGACCTTTAGGGGGCGATATCACCCACCTTGAGAACCACTGGTTTAAGTAAAAGTAACAAAAAAGTATGTACATTTACATTACTAGCTACTGAAAAAAAGTAATATATTACTATTACTCCATTACTATTTTGAAAAAGTAATGTGTTATATTACTAGTTACTAGAAATTGTAATATATTACAGTAATGCATTAGCTTTGTAACATGTTACTCCCATCACTGACTAAATGTGACACTGATTAAATGACAGATAAACAACAGAGGCTGTGGGACTCAAACCTTGGACTACTGGAAAGCTGAATTTGCTAATGGACCTACATTAGTGCTAAGAAAACACTTGCTAATACTCATTAGCAGACTGACTAGAAAATCTGAAAAATGGTAAGCAAACATACAGAGGGAGGGCAAGATATATCTATTATTCCCTTAAAACATGTCTTATTTTCTGCAGACCATGCATGCAATATTTGTGATTCTGTGCTGTTATTGTCTGAAGTGTGGCACTTTATTGTGAAGAAATATTAGTGTAATAGGAAGTGTTAAACTCAGAATTCCTTTATATTCCTAAGCAAATACCACCATCCTTACTGTCTGCCATCACATTTCTATCGGTACAGCTCCCTAACACAATTCAAGCGTAACTCCTCCCTAGCACAATGCAGGTGTAACTTCCTCTCTAACATAATCTAAGTGTAACTTAGACAATTTATTGGGAAACAGGAAATTTGTCCTGGTTTGGCACTTATGTCTCTAATGGACACATCATCATCTTCTTTCAGCTGTTCCCATTAGGGGTCGCCACAGCAGATCATCTGTTTCCATTTCTTCCTGTCCTCTGCATCGTGCTCTGTTACACCAACCAGCTGCATGTCCTCTCTCACCACATCCATGACCAAGTTTATTTAGAGGAACCAACATTGAGGAGGTCAGAACGGTTACGGGCAAGGCATCAAGGGCAATACCAGTACCAAAACCGGTACAGGGATGTCCCAAGGTACAGGACGAACTCACAATATTAGAATCTAATTTTGGTCAAACAAGAGGTGAATGTAACAAAATTGACAGTATACATCAAGATAATACAATACTGTTAAATTATGGTGATGAATTTAGTAACAGCTTTAACAAGAACACCAACAAAGAGTATGTTCTCATAGAGAATACAACAGAAATGAGTCATGAAGAGAACACTGACAGTAATGAACCCAATGAAGGGTGTTTTATGATTACTGATGGTGGTTTTACTTTATATAACTTCACTAGCACAAAATTTGGGGATGACTACATTTCCCTTTTCAGTAAAGGGTTTTCCTATGTGCCTACCTTCAGTATGGACATAGGTAAAATATTGGTCAATCTAAAAATGTATACGAGATTACTAAATTTGAAAATATTTTTTGCAACGAGTCAAAATATTGTGTCTTATCACAAGATTTTTCAAACAGGACTGAAGAGAAGCAGTACATTTATACCCCAACAAAATCCAGCTGTACAAATATTTGAGACGTTATGTGAGGTGCAGTTATGCAGGATTATAGTTAACCCACAAAAAGTGAATGACAATCTAACTTCAGCTGAGAGATTTTGTTTAAAGGAATTGACAAAAGACGACAGATACAGAGTTATGAAACCAGATAAAGGTGGGGGAGTTGTAGTTATGACCAAAAAAGATTATTTTAACAAAATGACTCATATGCTAAGTGATGACAGTACCTACAAGGAAGTATCTAGGTATGAGATGTGTAAAGCCTACACTAAGGTGGATTGGTTACTATATGAATACATGATTGAGGGGTTGATTAATAGGAGTGAATATGAATACCTTTTGGTTGATTTTCCAGTCACACCATCAATTTTTGGTATACCAAAGATTCACAAGAATGTCAACAATCCACCTTTTAGACCAATTGTCTCTGCCAAAAGGTTTAAGTTACAGGCTATGGCCCGCTATATAGACTTCAACTGTAGAGGCACTCTAAACAAATTACCTCACATTCTCAGAGATTCGTGGCATTGTTTGGAGGTAGTGAAGGAACATACAACTCTTATAAAGAAAGAAACCATAATGGTCACTATAGATATAGTAAACTTATTTTCAGTCATACCCCATACACAAGGCCTCAGTATGTTTGAGATGAGTCTATTCAAATACAGTGATTTACATACCGTAAAATGTAAACTGCTTGTGGATATGATGGAGTTAGTTTTAAACAACAATTTCATGTTTATGGATAATATATATTACAGACAAAAGGCTGGAGTGGCTATGGGTGCAAGATGTGCACCCATATATGCCAACCTTGTACTGGCCAACTGGGAGACAGAAAACATTTTTACTTCAAGTTACTTTTCAAAAATTCTACTTTATTGTAGATTTCTTGATGACATACTGATTTTTTGGAAAGGAACCAAGGATGAGTTCATGGAATTTATATTGTTTTTAAATACCACATCTACTTTTTTAAGATTCACACACAAAATTTGTTATGATGAGTGTGAATATTTGGATATTTTGTTTTATAGGAATGACGTGGGTGTACAAACTAACATTTACAGAAAGAAAACTTACTCCAATTCTTTGTTGCATTTTAATAGTAGCCATCCACAATTCCAAAAAAAGAATTTAGTAAAAGGACAAATGGTACGGTTATCACGTATTTTCTCAGAAGATAATAAATTCTCTATTGAGATCGACAAATTAGTAGGGATGTTTCAGGACAGAAACTATCCATTTACATTACTAAACACTGTCAAGAAAGAGATTTTACAGAAGAGACAGACTCATTATCAACCTATTTTAACATCAGGACGAGATAGTACAACAAACAGGAAAGATAGAGTAGAGAACAACAAAATGGATGCATATATTCTACCATACAATCATGAAGCGCAATCTATTTTAAATATATTAAATGAGACATGGTTAACAGCATTTATGAATGCATCAGATATATTGAATATTATTGGAGAACACCCAAATGTGACATATAGTAGAGGAAGGAACTTAAAAGAATACTTCGAAATCACCAGTTACAACACTATTTATCAAAATTCCAGAATGAGCAAATGTGGATTTTGTAAAACATGCAAGTTTATTAATGATGGTCCATATGTGGCAATACAAAACTATAGTAGATCAATTAGATGCCCTGGGTCATGTAACTGCAACACGAAGATGGTTGTATACCTGGCCTCTTGTCTATCTTGTCAGGCATATTATATAGGCAAAACCATCAGGAGGTTAAGAGATCGTATTATGGAACACAATAGGGACATCAAGAACAAAAAATGTACTAATTCATTATACAATCACAGTACTAGGTGCAAAGATTTTAAGAGATTTATATTTTTTATCATTGACAAGGTCCCGTTTAACCTGAGTAAAGGAGGTGATGACAATACTTTTTTGGAGGTCAAAGAGTGTTTATGGCAGTTAAGGCTAAATGCCAATAGACCTCCAGGTATTAATGAACAGATCTCCATTACTAGCATCCTAAAGCATAAAGCACAATTGATTAAGTAATAATATTTTTGTGATTTTTAGACCTAAGTATTTTTTATAAATAGTAATCAACAAGTATACATATGTACATATATTTTACAACATTTACTCATTTATTTATATTTATATTTGTATTTATATATGTACTTATTTATTTATTTATATCAAAATAATGTTATATATATATATTCACATAAATATTTTTAAATACATATTATCAACACATACTAAATTTTAATATAATATGTCATATTTTTTAAGATTATATTTATAGTATACAACTTGTACAAAACTAATAATTATAATATATTTTTTATACATTTTTTAGTATTTTTTCATACATTAAAAACAAAAGTATTTAGTTAGGAAAGAAGGTTATTTATGAGCGAGACGTTTTGGTACAAATATAAATAAAATAAAAGAAAATAATATTTAACAATTAATGTATTTTTACACATCATATGTTTTTACGATACAAATTATGTATTTAATTTATGTTTCCTATGTTATGGTAACACATTTAGTATACAATGTAAGTTTTTAAATGACAAAATGTTGTTAAAAGGTATTGTTTGTCTAAAGTGATTGGTTAATTGGCATGAGTGTTTGATATTTAAATGGATTGGGAACGTTACAATGGATACTCTGATGAAACCCCATATGCAGGGGTGAAAGCACTTAGTATCGTTGTATTGTTACAGTTTATGTATTTTATTTTATTTTGCTGCAGTTTTATATTGAACATGTATCCAGTTAGACTAGCCCGGTCAACAAATGTAAAATAAATAATGAATGAATGAATGAATAAATAAATAAATAAACTGAAAAGCAAGAACTAATATTACAGAAGGGGAAATTAGGTTTTTCTTAACATTCAGCAATGATGTGGAGCAACTATGTCAGGTAATAAAAAATAATTGGAAAATTTTAACAGCAGATCCCAATGTCAGTAGAAGAATATTTTAACTTTTATTTTTGGAATAGGAAGAACCTAAAGCAATTATTGTGCCAAGATTTTCAGAGGAGACCGAAGAGACATATTATGAAAACATATCCCTCTAGGAGATGTAAGGCACGCACTTTTCTTAACACAAAAAATCTTTTTGAACATCCATTTACACATATACTTTACAGTCTTAATGTCTATGCTAACTGTGTAAGTCGGAATCTTGTATACATAGCTACATGTGAACAGTGCTTTGGCTTCTATGTGAGAAAGATAAACAGATGTTTAAAAGAGTGAATATTGCATCATTTGAGTGATATACACCTGGAGATTAGGAATAATGCTTTGGCACGGCATATAAAAAAGTTATCCTACACATAAATTTCTATTTATGGTTTTGCAATTAGTGGAAGGAAATGTAAGAGGTGGAGACATGCAAAATCACACAGAATACTTAGAGATGTGCTGATAAGGAACCAGGACTTAATGGCATGTTTCCTTTAAAACCTGCATTGAAAGGAAGGAAATTACCTAGAGAGCTTTGTTTTCATTGGTGCTTACCTGTTTAAATATCCTTGGATTACAGGAAATGGCAGGATCTGAAGAAGGCTTGTCTGTTTTATCAAGATTTATCCTGTTTTTTTTGAACTGTTATGTTATTGGGTTTTATTAAACAAATGTTTTTTAAACAGTTGGACTTTTTACCTCCACTGCGGTGGCAAGACTTTGCTTTATTTGGACATATACATAAGATAGGTAAGATAAGATAATATAATATAAGATACAAAAGGGTTGTACTCTCAGAGAAGGAAAAGGGTTCAGTGGATCAGGTGAAGAGAAGAGAGGAGAGGAGAGGAGAAGGACAGTGGAAGGCTGTACTCCCAGAAAAGGAAAAAGGGTGCACTTGATCAGTGGAAGATAAGATAAGAAAGGGGCAAGGGAAGTTTGTACTCCCAGAAAGTGAATATACATTGGAGAAAGGGAAAAAATACAGGTACAAGTCTAGTGAAACAAGCTTTAGAAACTTGAACAATAATGACAAAAGAAAGGAGTTTAACCTTTAATTCTGTCTTTTGTTTCATGACTTTGAGCAGATTTTCAGTGTTTGGCTGGTTACATGAAGACCTGTGATACTTCCCTCCTGCTTTAGAAGATTTCTCATATCCATTGTGATATTGTGTGTGTGTGTGTGTGTGTGTGTGTGTGTGTGTGTGTGTGTGTGTGTGTGTGTGTGTGTGTGTGTGTCTTCTTTAAATCATGGTACTTTCAATTGCTTTGGCTTCCATGACATTAATAAGTCTTAGACCCTCTTATGAGGTGCCTTCTAGTGTTGTCATTAAACCCACTACAGACATTATACCTTTGGTCAACATGAGAGGCACCCAAAAATAAAACTCTTGAGGTGTTGTCTATAGAGGGAGCTTGTTTGCCCCAGGGGCACATAGTGTTTGAAGTTATGACAGCTAGGAGATGGAGGTATCAAAAAGACTTACCTTAACATTCCCACTGAAGGAAGCTAAAGGCACACATAATGTGAGAAGTAAGAAAAAACAAAGCCCAATAAAAACAGAACAAACTCTGCAGTTTAGTAAATATTTGCCTAGAAATATTTAACAAGATGGAAAGACATTTGAAAGATCCTAAAAACTGAACATTTTCCTTCACTAAAAAGTTTTTCCCCCTCAAAGTAGCATGCAGATATCTAGTGTGCAATCAGACTCTTTTTTCAGCTTTTTACCCTCCTGTATGTTGACTATCAATTCCCCCCAGCCAATTAACCCACTCTTTCTCCTATACCGAGGTGAGTATCAGTCAGAAGGGGCCGTTATTTAGTTCACATTTTTGTATTTTTTTCCCCAAGGCCCAATTTCACACACTCAGCTAGAAGCTGAGGAGGGGCCTGAAATGAGTCATCTGCTGAGGACTTCCCCTCACTTCTGCAAGGGTACTTCTCACCAAGTGTCCTTGCCCCTCTCCTTGGAGCATGAACTGTGGTCTTTCTAGACTCGATCAGGGAGACTGCACTGCCAGTGTATCTGTGAGTATGCCTGAACCTGTCCAACCCTCCTGGGAGAGGTGAGCGAGCCACATTCCTTCACTCCTCCCCACCTTGCCTGTCTCCTCAAGTGCTAGAAATTATAATCAAACCCTGGTCACCTGGGTCACAGTAAGGGCTGCGTACTTCTTTGTCACAGAGTCTGGAAGCAATCAAACTTTTTTGTTGCTGGAAAGAGCCAAATTACTGTCTTTGGGCAGTATATTATTGCAGTTCTAAGCAGAGTTTAGCAGCCCCAGGAAGTTTTCAGTACTGAGTAATGACTTTCATCAATAATAACTGCTCTACAGCTACAGCTCTATGAAGTTGGGTTTTGTAAATCTTAATCTTTCATGTCCTATCAACTGCCATCAGCTTCGATTATGGACTACTAACCTATTATTTTTAAGTAGCTCATTAGTTCATTCATTATCCCTGTAAATAACAAACTATGCATTCTGTGGGAGTTGTAACCTGCAAGTCATTCAGGTAATAGCCAGCCTTCCACAGCACTTTTGTCACATGCTTAATAAAGGAGTTAAAGAATAGCAGGATCAAAAACAAACCACTGGAGAATACCAACAAAAACACACATGACATCTCATCCAAAAAATATAACCGACCCTGAGTTTATGCCTGTGTAAATAATTAGAGAAATCATCACGTTACCTCAACACATAAAAGCGGGAACAGACTCTCAACATCCCTTTATTTATAAGTAACTATAAGACTGCTGCATTCAAGGAAAAGCATGCAGCAACATTAGAGAATTAGCAGACTGCTTCATCCAGGATGGCCAACTAGGGTTTGCATGGCTGTTGAACTTTTGCTAACTAAAAGACTCTGCTTTCTTGTCTACTTTTATCATCTACAGCTCCTATGGTGTGAGTAGAACTAGAGCAGGGACAGAGACCACTCTGAATTATCTCATGCTGATATTTTTAATGTAGTGAGGTTTAAAGGAAGTCTAAAGGAACCCTATTCCCTGAGAATGATAGAGACCTTGAATAAAACTCTGTCACATTGTGACTTTGTGACTAGTTGTATTGCTTTCTTGTGTAAACAAGTATGGACATATTTAAATGCTTGAGAACAACAGTGGAAAGATGGCTTATGGAATATGTAATAATGGAAGAGAAGTGAACTATATTGCAAACTCCAGAGAAACTATTTTGATGACCTATTTGTCCTTTAATGAGGCTGCTCAGTTTTGTGAAAAATACCATCAATTATTTCTGCAGGAATAAATTTATTACAGTAGGAAAATAGGAAAGGGTATTGAGGGACACATAAGATGGATACCATTTTTTTGGGGTGGGGTGAATACTTTGGTATCTTTTTTTTTTTTTTTTTTTTTTTGCTTGATTTTGCTGTTTTCTGATCTTTTTTTAGGAGCAGAAAAAAATCCTTCTTAGTTGTTTGGTAGGTGTTAAGATAGTCTCTTTCAGACCAATTTTATTTTATGTTATTTTTATATGCCCAAAAGTTCTTCCAGTTTTACCTTCTTCTAAAAGAGAGCTAGAGGTTAAAGCACCAAAAATACATGCATTAACATCCCCCACTCAATGTCTGGGATTTTAATTAGGTGTAGCATTACAGAACTATCTCTGAGGTTGTCCATCTGACAAATCTTTAACATCACAGTTGTATCTTGCTGTGAGCATCAGTAATTTGTCTATACAATTTTCTTCTGGGTGTCACCTACTGGAAGTTGGTCAGTTGTGTCTCTCATTTATATAAATATTTGTTGCTGTAAATTTATTTTATTTTATTTATTTTACATTTGTTGATCGGGCTAGTCTAACTGGATATATGTCCATTTTCAGTAGAGGCCCGGGGAGATAAGCTCCAAAGAAAATAGTTGATTACAGTAATAAAGATTACAAAAATATTGGCAAGTACAAATATTAATACATTGTTACAAATTCACTAAATATGATTGTATATACAATCTAGGAGATAGCATTAGGTAAAAAATTTACAAGAAGTATTCTTAATAGATGGTTACTTAGTTTACAATTCTTGATTTCCCTGATATTAAGAAACAAGGAGCTAGTCAAAGAGAGGTGGAAGAAGAAAAAGTGGTAGAAAATAAGTCAATGGTTAGTCAGGGTTACAACAGGGGCAAAGGCAGTGTGTTCCCAGGTGAACTTTAAGTTTTTGTTTAAAAAGTGTTAGGGAGGATAGTGATGTAAGGTCACTGGGTAGAAGGTTCCAGTTTTTACCAGCTGTGTTTGAGAACAGAGTCACCTGCCTTGTTATTGGATTTACTTATGCAAACTAGTAGTTTATTAGATGAGCGTAGGGTGTTAAGATTATTGTAGGGGGTGATCAGGCTAGAAAGTATTGGAGTGTTATGAGGACGGTAAAGGGTCTTATGGGCAATTGTAAGCTGGTTAAAATAAAGCTGATTGTCTAGTTCCAGCCAACCTAGTAGTTTTAGATTCTGATAGTGGTGGGTTCTGAATGGTTTTCCTGTGGCAGATCCTTTGTAGATCTAGCTAATGGAGTGAGGAAGGGTTTGATTCTATAGAGGGAGCCCATTTTTTGTTGACTGTTTTTACAGTGTTGTTAATATGAGTATCAAAGTTGTGGTTGTTGTCAATTGTAACTCCTAGGAGTTTGGTTGTTAAATCAGGTGATATGAGTGCACCATTGTCAGATGTGACTGAGAAATCTATTGGGGTGGACTTATGGGTAGGAGTGAAGAGCACAAGCTTGTTTTTTGTTGGATTTAAGAGGAGGCAACATTTAAGAAACCATGTTTCTACTATGTTGAACACTTTTTGAGTTAAGGAATGCAGTTCAGATGAGAAATTGGCTGAGCATATTATTGTAGAGTCATCTGCATATTGTATACAGGTAGCTTGAGGAATTGCTAAGTGTAGATCATTGATGAAAAGTGAGAATAGTAGAGGGCCTAAAATGGAGCCCTGAGGAACACCTATGGTGAAAGGTAGGTGGGAAGACAAGTTATTCTCCCAGAGCACAGCTTGTTGCCTATTGCTGAGGTAGGAACTGAACCATTTTACAGACTGTGCATCAGGAGTAAGTGATTTTAGAATATTTATAAGCAACTGATGTTGCACCATATCAAAAGCTTTGGATAGATCAACAAAGAGTGCTGAAGAGAGAATATTGTTATTTCTATTTTTGTTAATAGAGTCAGAGAAGGATAGGAGGGTAGTAGTGGTACTATGAAATGGCCTAAAGCCATGTTGGCACTCAGCAAGTATGTTGTTTTGAATTAGATGGTTGAGTAGTTTCTTATGAATGCATTTTCCATTATTTTTGCTAAAGGGGATAGTAGAGCTATAGGATGATAGTTAGAATATTCCTTAGAGTTACCACCTTTGTGTAGGGGGATGATGTGAGAGATCTTCCAGATTGCTGGAATTGTTCCCTCATTAATGGTTCTGTTTATGAGGATGGATATAGGATAGGCTAGAGCTTTAGTGGCTTTCTGCAGATATTTAGCAGGTAGCTGGTCTGCGGATGGGGTACAGGGTTTTAGTTTTTGGGTGAGCTTGTAGATAGTGTGTTGGGATAGGTTGCAGTTGAAATGTAGGGAGAGAGCTAGCCATGGAGGTAGCAAGGTTTGAGCTGTCAGGGGATAGCTGGTTTGCTAGAGATTGTATAGCTTCTGTAAAGAAGGTATTCAAGGCATTAGCAGTTTGCTTGGGGTTCTTGTGATTACTACCTAGTGGGGTTGGTGTACTAGACTGCCCTGGGTATAGGAGTCTATTAATACTTACCCAAAACTTTTGTGGATTATTGTGGTGTGTCTGCTGCATTTGGCAGTAATTTTTTTTTTATCTGACAGTATAACTTTCTTTGTTTCATTTTGTTTCATTTCTCATCTGTATAAACGTATGTTGATCTAAAGAAGTTTTGGTAGTTTGCCACCTGGTCCAAACTTTGTTTCTAAGTAGGATTTTCTGTCTGATGTCTTTAGAGAGCCAGGGGGCTGGTTTTAACCTAATTCTTAAAGTACGTTTTGGTGCATGTTGGTCTAGGATAGCTAAGAATTTAGTGTTAAAGTATTTAACTGCCTCTTCAAGTGGGAGGCTTTTTAAGGGAGCCCAAGGGCATGCCCTAAGTTTGCTTTGGAATAGACCAGGATTAAAATATTTATTAGAACGTATTGTCCTATATGTGGCGGTGTAGGGAATGTCAATCATTTGCCTGATTATGTAGGTCAATGAGTGATCACTTATATCATCTGGGAAAATTGACTGGTGGTGTTTATTTATGAGAATCCAATCTAAGGTACTTTCTTTTTTGTTTGGTTTGTTAATTCTGGTTGGGGAGGTGATGATTTGAGAAAAGCCATGAAGATTAATATGGGAAGTAGGATGTTCAATACTGATACATTTCCAGTCAATACTGAAATCCCCTAGGATTATAGTTGCTTGTGGGAATGATGCTGACAGAGAGCAGAGGATATCCTTGAGCATACTGGTATTATTACCAGGGGGTAGATAGATACAGATGATATATAAGGATTTACTAAAATTGAGTTGAAGTTTGGAAATAAGGATTTCTGCATTATTCTCAAGAGATGGTTTATAGTCTAAAGAGGTAACTTGTAACTAATTTTTGAAAAGGATAGGTACTCCCCCTCCCTTTTTATGTTTGCAGTCTAATCTCATAATATTGTATCCAGGAGGGATGATTTCAGTATCTTGAGTATAGGGTTTTAGCCATGTCTCTGTAAGGCATAGAATGTCAAGAGTGTACATTTAAAAGAGCATGGAGTTGGGCAACTTTGTTATTAATACTCCGTATATTGAGATGTGCAATATAGAGTGAGTTAGTGAGTTTGTTGGGGGTAGGTGAGTTGGAGGGGCTGGGGTTATGAAGTTCAGTTGTTAAAGAACTGGCAGGGCCAGGATTAGGGTGAATGTCACCATCTTGTAAGGAATGGTTTTTCAATCTACACAAAGGATCATAAAGGTTATAGATTAGGTTTAGAGATGTCTTGGTTTTCAGATCCTTGTACTTGATGTCGGTCAGTCTATGGTATTTTGCTAGTAGGTAGTTAGGAACAGAGGTTATGTTTATGTGATTATGGGAGATAGTAAGAGTTAGTGTAGTTTTTTGTTTGGGAGGGTAGTGAAATTGAAGATATTGTGGGTGTCCAAAGGAGGTTAGGAGGTAGGCTGATGCTAGAAAAGATAAAAGTGTGGTAATAAGTAGCAGCTTAAATTGTTCAGTGGTTATTGATGTAGGCATAGTGGAAATTTAAGTGGAATTTAAGTGGAAAAGCATCCAATTTCATGGCAAAGTCCCTAATGAAAGTGCCCTTTTTTGATTAGTTTGCCATCAGATCCAGCATTCTAATGTATGCTTTGTGGATCCTATACACCTCAGGATTGTTCTACAGTGCGCTGCATTACTTATCTGCCCTTTCAGTGCTTGAGCTTGTGTATCTTGTCTTTTTTCCCTCTTAACCATATTTGTCTTGATCTTGGAAAGAACATTGCATTAAACTAGGGTTTGGGAGTTCAGCCCCAACATAGTGACAGTATCTTATTTCACATGGCAATATCCCACAAAACACAAATACATGCGAGAGATGCAACTATACGGCGAAACTGGAGGCTGAGCTCTCTCAACATAGGACTGGCAAGACCAGTCAGGAGGAGAAGGTTACCACACACACTATAGACCCAGTCTCACATAGTACCATCACAACCTCAAATCATACACATAAACACACAAAGACATACTCGGCGGCTCTGATCAAAAATCTACCAAAACAGCAGAGGCCACCAAAGCAGACACCCAAACAACCACCACCTCAGAACACAACACCTGCAACACATAGACCTCACAGTCAGAGTGTCAAACAGTCACAGCCCTTAAGGCCAAACACAATGCCAGACACACTAGTCATTGGTGACTCCATAGTCAGACACACTGGCGTCCCGCTCACCAGACTGAGTAAGGAGAAGGTCACAGTAAGCTGCCTGTCGGGCGCTAGAATCCGCCACATAACGCAAGCACTCAGGTCTCTCAACAGCAGGTACAAATATGACTCAGTCATTGTCCACGCTGGTGTAAACGACCTGAGACGTACCTCCTTGGACTACATGAAAAGAGACATTGAGGAGCTCTCTGATTATGTAGCCCAGGCAGGTATGACCCTGACCTTGAGCAGTATCCTACCTTCACCAAGAATGATGCCACAATACAGAGATAAGATGATCAGCTTTAACAATTGGCTTAAACTCTGGTGTCATTCAAAGGGGATCCAATGTCTGTCTGCCTGGGATGACATGCTGGACAAGCCACGCTGCTTTGCAAGGGACGGCTTGCACCTGTCACCCTGGGCTTCCGGATATTGGCAAAGGCTCTTGCCACCCCATAGTGCCTTTTTAGGCAAGGCTCAAATTCTAAACCTACCACCCTAGAACACAAAAAAGGAAAAAAACTAAGGGTAATGCTGCTCAATGCCAGAAGTCTAAATCTCAAAATGCACGCACTCGAGGCCCTTCTCAGTATGGAGAACATCGATGTCTGTGCAGTGACAGAAACCTGGTTCAAGGCTCCTGAGAGCACCCCAGCACTATCAGGTTTTACCTCTTATCATGCATTCCGGCCCCAAAATCCGGACAATACCAAGAAAGGAGGGTATCCATATTCATCAAAGACACCCACACCTCAAGACTGGTGGCAATGCACGATGCATCGGAGACCATCCAGGTGCAATTAACCATAGGCAAGACTGCTCTGCAAATTGTAGCATGTTACAGGCCACCCTCACAAACTCAGGAACCTCACATGGCCTTCCTGAAAACACTAGAGGGATAAATGTATCACCAAACACCATCATACTAGGTGACTTCAATTACCCTAATATAGACTGGGAACACTACTCAAGCCCAAACACCCTAGCCCAAAAGTTCCTGGAATTCATAAACTCAAATGCCATGGAACAACTAGTCACCATCCCCACAAGAGGAGAAAACATACTTGATCTCATCATCACGAACATGGGAGCACAATGTTCAACACCGAAGTATACCCCTCACTGGTGAGATCAGATCACAAACTAATCTCGCTGGAGGTCCTCATCCCACCCCACCTGAAATAAAAAGACCACAGTAAAGAACTTCTCGAAAGCCGACTTCACACTTCTAAAGACTAGTGTGGTCTCCTTTGAGGCCCCGAGCCGGCGGAAAACAGTACTCAAGCCGCTGAATCACTTACAAATGCCTTCTACCAGCACCTGCAGGACTGCATGGATAAGGCAATCCCAAGCAAAACAAAGACTCTTTGTACCAAAGGCAAGCGTCCACTCTGGTGGACCCCAGCCATAAACAAACTCTACAACAAAAGGAGGAAGCTACTCCAAGATAGAGCAAATTCCTTAAAAGGTAAGACACCCTTGATCACTATAAGTAAACAACTAAGAGCTCTCATAAAATCATCCAAAGCAAATTTTGAGAGAAAAATAGCTAAAGACTCAAAAGACAATCATAAGGCCTTCTTTAGCTATGTTAGAAACCTGGGAGGAAACTCCCAGATATGCTCAGAACTAGTTCAAAATGATGTGAAGATTACTGATCCTACAGACATTGCCAACATACTGGCTGACAGGTTCAGTGCAAACTTCTCCCCCCTCCCCAAAAGGAGAGATATCTATACCAAGCGATTGCAGCCCCCCAAACATCTCCAACGCCCAAGTGAGAACTGCTCTCTCCAAAGCAAAAAACACAGCATCCATGGGACCTGATGGTGTCCCCGGCTGTGTGCTCCATGAACTCAACGAGGAATTAAACCCACAGCTAGGACAGCTGTTTAATCATAGTCTTACCTCTGGATACGTACCCAGGGAGTGGTGCACTGCAACTGTGGTCCCACTTCACAAAGGCGGTGCCTCCACCGACCCTGGAAATTACCGGCCCATTAGCTTGACAAGCCTTATCTGCAAAGCCATGGAGAGGATCATAATGGACCTCATAAATAAAGACATAGGGAATTTGCAGACTTTGGATCCATCCCAGTTTGGCTTTGTCAAAGGCAGATCATGCCTTCTAAACTTGGTTGACTTTTTCGAAACAGTCACCAAAGCCATTGAAGAGGGAAAGGCAGTCCATACAGCCTACCTCGATCTGGCGAAGGCCTTTGATACAATACCCCACTCGGGTATCATTGAAAAACTCATCAGCTTAAATGTTAACCCATACATCACAAGATGGGTTGCAAACTGGCTGAGTGAGAGAACCCACAGGGTCAGAGTTGCTGGCGCCATGTCAGACTCAAAGCCTGTCACAAGTGGTGTACCACAGGGCTCAGTCCTGGGCCCACTCTTGTTTGGCATCTACTTTTCCGAAGTACAAGCAAACACAGGAGGGTTATGGCTGACAAAGTTTGCAGATGACTGCAAACTGGGCGCCATAGTAGAAAACACATCTGACACAGATATCCTTCAGAAGGGTCTCACAGAAACGGATAACTGGTGCCAGAGCCATGGCCTAAAGTTAAATGCCAAAAATGCATAGTCATACCCTTCGGGAAAAACAAGGTTACCCTAGCTACCAAATAGGTGGCAATCCACTGAGTACAGAAGAAGTTATCAGGGACCTGGGGACCCAGGTTGATAGTAGTCTGTCATTCGACACCCATGTAGCTAAAGTAGTTAGGAAGACCTTCTACATTGCCCACCTTATCATGAAGGGATTCTCATCTAGATCAAGGGAGGTCATAGTCTCCCTATACTCATCACTCATCAGACCAATGATTGAGTACAATGCCCCATTCGGAATGTATCTGACCCGACACTTGCAGCAGCTGGAGAGGCCACAAAAGTTCCTCACCAAAAGGATAAAGGGTCTCAAACATCTGTCCTATGCTGCCCGACTGAAAGAACTCCAGCTCTATTCAGTCGCCTACCGCTTGCTCAGAGGTGACCTTTGCCTAACATACAAGGCCATGTCAAACCCAGATTTGATGACTATGCTTCACCTCAAAAAATCTAGATCCGTCAGAGCCACAAGGGCGGGAGACTTAAACCTCGACACGGCTATTAATAGGACGTGCTGGAGGGATAGATTCATCACCCAAAGACTCCCTATGCTGTGGAATAAAATCCCGGTATATGTGAGGCAGAGCACCTCGCTGGCCTTGTTCAAGAGAAATCTTGACCAATGGATGGGAGATCGCAGATATACCCCAGGTATTACCTCAGTGTCACTGCTCAACAGAGGCACAGCAAAATAATGGGTATAGTTCCCCATACTAAAGGGGTGGCGTAAGCCACAAAACTATGGGCTAGGCTTGTAAATGCCCTCGGGCAGATAGCCTAGTATGAACCTATGAACCTATGAACCTATATTTATTTTCACCTTGATTAAATTATTTCATTAAATTCAGTGTCTTTGAGAAAGGCATGTCCTCAAGAGGTGATCCTGGTATAAACATGGACATATTCTCATTCTCTGTAAAATAGCTAATAGGAGACTCCGTTTGTGTCCTATGATATTCCACCTCTTCTTCCTGGCAGTTTTAGTTACAGATCTTTCTTTTTAATGACGCAGTTAAGCATTTTGTCTTTACTGAAAAGCCTAGGTTAGAAGGTTTGTTAAAAAGAAGAGGTAAATAAGAACAGGAACATGTTTAGCCATCCTGACTAGGCATCTACTTAACACTATCTTCATAAAGGTTTTTGTCATTTTAAAAAAATGTATGTTATGACAGCTGTTGGTAGCACTTCTATACAATGACTCTTTATTGTCAGGGCCATAGATGGCTCCCATTATTCAATGAATTCTCTTTGTGGTTGGAACTGGTTAAGGCATCCCAGCTCCTGCTGTGGCCAAGCTGAGTGTAATAACCTCAGAACCTGTTGAAGATTTATCTGAAATTATGCTTTCTTCTTTTATAATCCAAGTCAGACATTTTTCCCACCAGTCCTCTCTAGCATGGGAGTAGGAGACTTTGGTTTTTGATAGCATCTCCTGCAGTTCTCTTCTTCCTTACCACCTCATGCTGTGTCTAACTTGACAATGACTTTATTATCCCTTTAAACGTAAGCCTCCAGAGCTACTAAACTTCTGCTTCTGGTTGATGTTTAGAATTTGTAAAATGCTCATAGTCCTCCAGAGCGCACTCGCTTCTTTACCAGTCAGAACACTTTGAGTTTAATTCTGTTGAAGGGGTCGTCTACCACAGCCACACTTGTAGGAAAGTGCAGTCCGTCATCTGATAATGTTTTCTGAAAATGATAAAAATATACATTTAATATTAATGGCTTAGAATCAGTTTAGATACTTCAGAGCAAACTTACCAAGGCAGTAAAAGCAAAAATAAACACACAAACAAATAATAATAATAATAATAATAATAATAATAATAATGCCAACAACTTTTAAGAAACAGAAACAGAAATGATCTCCAAATGAGAGCTTACATTTTTCATGCAGTCATTAACAGTATAAGAAGAGAAATGATTTGGAAAAAGGTTACACTGGTTTGAAACATGTGAAACACAAAGCTGACCTCAGCAGCATACTGCAGATTTGACACTAAAGCTCAGGGTGAGACTCTTGATACACCTAACAACTTTTGAACTCAAGTCAGAAACCAAGAATGTGAGATGCATCCATATGCCTTTATATGATTGCTGGAATATTCCTTGTAATGAAATTTAAGATATTTTCTGAATTGTTTTTCACTGTAATATTATTTGGGACTGAACAGATAAAGCATGAACATTCATTTACAAATGAAAGACGATAAAGCATAAAATTATGAGCAAAATGTAGCTTGGCACATCATGGCAAATGTAAATACTTAATATGAAATAAACAAATGTGTTTTTGCACCCTAAGCTTTTGTTGTGTTCTTGATTCAGTCTTGTTGTACTTGACGCATCACTTGACTGTTAGTCTTTCTGTTTGGATTTGTTAAGATTAAAATTATACCAACTTGGTATCAGTACTAAACTAATAATCCTTTAAAGAAACTGGTTTAAGGAAGAAGAGAAGTGGTATGATATAGAGACACTATAATATTACCTCTGGTTTCTAAGGACAATTGCTATCCTTGAATTGAACTCAGTACTGAATATAAAATGGGGGCATGAGAACAGACAATTCCACGTCTGGCCTTTATTAGCTACTCTGATAAATTCTCAACAATAGCAGAAAAACAGTCATGAGGACTGGGAAGAAAATATGAGAAAGCCGTAAAAGCAAAAGGAGAAGAGAAGAAGCAGGAGAATTATGGTACAAGGAAATGTTTCCAAAATGGGTTTTGAAATGTTTTTGGTGGTGAGTGTGGTTGAATATGTGTGCATACGTGCAGGTGGTTTGCAAACTGAAAAATGTAAATATAAAGAGAAAATAAGTTATCATATGAATGGCAGAGAACAGGGTTTCATACAGACAGAAATGGTCAACATTTTAATAACAAAGAATGGCCAGTAATTTAAGCAAAAGCAACTAGCAGCAGCATATGAAATTTGTGAATGTGGCAAAAACACTTTGTTGATAAGAAGGAAAATGTGGTGTGCAAAGGCTGGCGACAGGCTTCAGTTACATATACGCTAACAGAGGCAGAACATGGAAACTGTTATCGAGGTCCAATAGATTGGATGCAGGTCGACCCAATGAAGCAACTAACTAGAACAAACATTCTTTAGAGAAGAAGTTAAGAAACATTTAATTCCAATAACATTTGTTATAAGTGTAGTGTGTAACTAACCAAATAATAATTCTAATAACATGGAAATGCATTTAATCTGACCAACAGTAAATGGACGCCAAGCAAGGAATTAATCTAATGGTTTAAGAAAAAAAAAAACAGGTTGACAGACGAGATCAGACAGGAGTCCCCGTGGACTATGATGTTTGCAGATGACATTGTGATCTGTAGTGAGAGTAGGGAACAGGTAGAGGAGACCCTGGAGAGGTGGAGATATGCTCTAGACAGAAGAGGAATGAAGGTCAGCAGGACTAAGACAAAATATATGTGTCTGAATGAGAGGGAGGATAGGGGAATGGTGAGAATGCAGGGAGTAGAGGTGGTGAAGGTGGATGAGTTTAAATACTTGGGATCAACAGTTCATAGTTATGGTGAGTGTGAAGTGAGGTGAAGAAGAGAGTACAGGCAGGGTGGAGTGGGTGAAGAAGAGTGTCAGGAGTGATTTGAGACAGACGAGTACCTGTAAGAGTGAAAGGGAAGGTTTACAAGAGGGTAGTGAGACCAGCTATGTTATATGGGTTGGAGACAGTGGCACTGATAAAAAGGCAGGAGTCAGAGCTGGATGTGGCAGAGTTAAAGATGTTAAGATTTGCACTAGGTGTGACCAGGGTGGACAGGATTAGGAATAAGTATATTAGAGGGTCAGCCCAGGTTGGAAGGTTTGGAGACAAAGCCAGAGAGCAAGATTACACTGGTTTGGACATGTGCTTAGGAGAGATGCAGAGTATATTGGGAAAAAGATGCTAAGGATGAAGCTGCCAGGTAACAGGAAATGAGGAAGGCTTAAGATAAGGTTTATGAATGAGGTGAGAGAGGACATGCAGGTGGTTGATGTGACACAGCAAGATGCAAAGGACAGGAAGAAATGGAAACAGATGATCCGCTATGACGTCCCCTAACGGGAGCAGCCGAAAGAAGATCTATGCAGATTCTTTCAGAACACTAAATTAATATGCAAATAATTGAACAAGCCATTAACTTTAGTGAAAAATGTTTAATCTGAATTGTCTAGCATGAAACTAGACTAAAACTGGAAAAAGGTGTCTAAAATAAACTACTCTGAACATAATTTAAGTTATAAATAAAGAATAAGAAAGTTGTAGGAACTGATGTCAGGATTCTGTTGTTAATGCTTGTATAATGGAAAAAGAAATAAAGGAGAGTTAATTATATAGCTACAAAAGAGGATAGCATGTAATGGTATGGTTAGAATAAATGGTTAGATTTAATGGTATGGTTAGATTAAATGGTTAGATTTAATGGTATGGTTAGAGTAAATGGTTAGATTTAATGGTATGGTTAGGTTAAATGGTATGGTTAGATTAAATGGTTAGATTTATTGGTATGGTTAGAGTAAATGGTATGGTTAGATTTAGTGGTATAGTTAGGTCTAATGGCAGAGTTAGATTTAATGGTATGGTTAGGTTTAATGGTATGGTTAGGTCTAATGGTGTGGTTAGGTTTAATGGTATGGTTAGATTTAATGGTATGGTTAGAGTAAATGGTTAGATTTAATGGTATGGTTAGAGTAAATGGTTAGATTTAATGATATGGTTAGAGTAAATGGTTAGATTTAATGATATGGTTAGATTTAATGGTAGGGTTAGATCTAATGGTATGGTTAGGTTCAATGGTATGGTTAGATTTAATGGTATGGTTAGATTTAATGGTTAGATTTAATGGTATGGTTAGAGTAAATGGTTAGATTTAATGGTATGGTTAGAGTAAATGGTTAGATTTAATGGTATGGTTAGATTTAATTGTATGGTTAGATTAAATGGTTAGATTTAATGGTAGGGTTAGATTAAATGGTTAGATTTAATGGTATGGTTAGATCTAATGGTATGGTTAGGTTTCATGGTATGGTTAGACTTAATGTTAGGGTTAGATTTAATGGTATGATTAGATTTAATGGTATGGTTAGATTTAATTGCATGGTTAGATTTAATGGTTAGATTTAATGGTAAGATTAAGTTTAATGGTATGGTTAGATTTAATGGTATGATTAGAGTTAATGATATAGTTAGATTTAATGATACGGTTTACTGATGGTGGAGCCTGTGGAAGTAGATCTACTTGATTCACAGCATTTAATGCCAAAATACATCATTGTCAATGAAATGAATAGTTTTTTAATGAAACAGACTGCCCTAACAATACTACAGGATGTCTAAAATACAGAAAGGACCTTACTGCAACTAACAATTCATGTTTGAATACTATATGCTGGGGATTATTTATTTATTAATGTTCATTTACTGGGGTTGAGCAAATATTTCCAATTGCAGGCAATTTCCTTATGTATGTAGGATTGTATTTACTTAATGTCTAACAAAACACAGAGACAAAATAAGATCAAATATACATAAGGCTGTATTACTTAAACTTTGAATGAGTGAAACATCAAAAAAGGAAAACAAGTTCCTTTCATGACCTTTACACCAAACCACTCTCATAATGCTAGCTTCCAATTTGTCTAAATAGCAGTAGTGTTAACGTAAAGTTTTTTAAAGGTACGGTGTTTGGTTAGAGTTGGGGAGGGTAGGATAAGTGTAGGGGTGGCATGCATTACTGAGGTGATGCAGGGTGGTGCTTCACCTTAGTAATGTGTGCTAACCCTAACCTTGCCTGCACCCCAACCCTAACCCCACACCGTATCTTAAAAAAACCTTCCCAGAACACTGCCACTACACAAGATACACTCATATACACAAACATTCACCAACGCACACACTATAAACATAACATCTAACCCCTTACCTAACCCCAACCCTAACCCTAAAATTCACACACTCATGTGCAAACACACAACACTTATACCATTAATCAACTCTTACCCTAACCCTAATGCTCAAAACACACAAACACATTCTAACCCCCTTCCAATTGCCACTCACCAGTTTCAAAGAAATGGCACTTTCAGAAATCAGACATTCGACTATCTGAACATTCGACAATCTTTACCACCCCATAATTTTGTAAAACAAAGCAACATTTGACAAAAGGCACACTGGATTGCAGTACATAACAAGAGTAGAACACGATTAGTATACAATTAAAACAGAAGAAGTACAACAAGGTTTCAGCATATACATAATACATGTTCATCACACTGTTTAAAAAGTTGACATTGTTTACATACAAAACAGGAGGATGTTATCAATCGCTAAGCGAAAGTAATGGTAGTAGTTACATTAAAATTACTTGCTACAATAAACAAAGACTAGTAACGTATATACAGTGCTGGATACCCATGGGGTAGAGAGAAATCATGGAAATAGTAATAACTAAAGTGTTAGCGTGAATTTTTAGTTTTAGTTAGGTAATATGACCTACAGTATGACATTTGCAGCAGCTTTGCTTAAAAAAGATGTGCAAGTATTGTGGTATGAATTTTTTTGTAATTGCATATCTGCTTTATTCTTAAAGGAAGTGACTGACACAGTTTGGGAGCAAGAACACTTAAACTGAGATCTGGGCAAAAAAGTAATGTTTTGGACATTATGAGTCCTGTACCTGAAATGGAATGTTTTCTGAGGGTGTAACAAGGGAATTTGTGAGAGGACAAGCAGACAGGGGACAGAGTATCCTGATGGAGTAGTTTAAAACACAGTGAGCGCAGAAGGAGGTTGATTGTCTGTCTAGCAGGAGAAGCAGTTTGACTTGGTCATATTAAAGGAGTAATGTTCTTGTTGTGGAGATTTGGCCATGAAGTGTCATATTTTGTTGGAAATGGTTTGCAGTGCTGTGGTGCTTTTATCTGAGGCTGAGGCAAATAATCATAAGCTGTATTCTAGTTGGGAAAATAAGATGTCTTTAGCTATGGCTGCTCGAGTAGAGGTGAGAGCAACTGTGAAAGTTTTTGGGCCAAGAAGAAAAGGTAATTGATTTTTCCTCTGATTTTCTCAATGTGTGTTCGAAAGTAAAGGGTTTCATATAGCCAGATGACAAGGTATCTAAAGGAAGTGGTTGTTTCTATGGTGTGGTTATCTTGGTCTCTGATTTGGACAGAGCTGGGGCATTTTAACAGATCTTTGTTTATTCCAAAGATCATGGCTTTATTTTTTATGACTGAGTTGGGATTCTTTGGAGGTAAGCTATTTGTGCAGGTCAAGTTGGTCCATTTGTAGCTGAGTTTGTATTTCTTTGTGTTCACTGCTAGTTCTATATGAGACCATATCATTAACATTCATAGGTTCATAGATTAATAGTAGGCCAACTGCCCTTGTGGGCCATTTTAAGCCTACAATAAAAAACGGGTCTATATCAATTCGACGAAATGGCAGAAGTTCGAACACCATATGTTTCCCCAGGGAAAAAAATCACTGTTCCAAGAAACACACACACAACACGAGCACACCATAAAAACAGCAATCCACACACATACACTTAAAATCCTACATCTAACCCTACACTAAACTGTACATACACTACTATCTATCTACTTACCTTAACCCAAACCCTGACCCTAAGGTCTGTCACTATCACACACTCACCTGACCCGTGCCCTAACCCTAACTCACCTATCCCGCCCTAACCTTAATGTCTGTCACTATCGCACACCCACCTCACCCGCGCACTAACCCTACCTCACCTATCCCACCCTAACCCTAAAGTCTGTCACTATCGCACACCCACCTGACCCGCGCCCTAACCCTAACTCACCTAACCCATGCCCTAACCCTAACTTCCACACAATCGCACACTTACCTGAATCAGAATCATAACTTCCCACCACAGTGCTTAAAATCATGAAGCCACAGAAATGGCCCACCAAATTCTTTCCCTGGGAAAGAATTCAGTGTTCCACTTCAATAATCAGTTTTCAAACTTCACAGTTCGAACATATGGTGTTCGAACTGGTGAAGTTTCGACAAACTGATAAGAACCCCAAAAAACCTGTATGTGCTGGATAAATGCTTCACCAAACACCAGAAAAAATGCAGTTCAGCAGAAATCAGTAAGGCAAAGCAAAAACAAGCTCTCTTCATAAAATTAACAAGTTTTATTAGGACAAGCAATCATAAGCGCTTTAGCAGTATTAGAACTGCTTCTTCAGATGTATAAAAACACTACCATGCCTTCTCTTTTATAAAAAAAGTTTTTAGTCACATGATACAGAAAACAATTACTTCTTAAAGAGACAAAACTCTGAACCATACAAATATTCTAAAAACTATAACATTTTACAACATACAGAAATAAACAGAAATATATAAAATACATATATAATACTTACATCTATACTAACAAAATATCTTTCTGTCTAAGGAGTGGATGTGTTTTTAACATAGGTTTTATCAAGACTTTGTCATTGAGACCTGTGCCAGTATCAGCTCTGAACCTGATTATCCATTTGCTCTCTAAAGACTCAGTTGCATTGCATATGTCACTACCTCTCAGACCTATTTCTACTTTACCTATAACTAAAAACTTAAACTTGTGTGCAAGAAAAGTTTCTCCCACATGTTTAGCAAGAGCATTGCTTCTAGAGTCATTCCTGGTACTATATAAATGTTCCCTTACTCGGTCCTTCAGACATCTACCAGTCTTCCTAACATACATTTTTTACATATAACACAATGTTCCAGGTATACCATATGTATCTATTGCATGTAGCCTCAACAATAAACCTATATATTCTATCTTGATCCGGATATAAACATTTTCCTGAACTGTCTATATCTCACAATAATTGCAATTACGACATGGTCTGGTAGCAAAATTACTACCATTCTTCTTGTGTTTAATTTTATTGGGTCCTACAAGATGTTTGGATAACATAACATCTGTTTCAAGGATTTTTTCTTCTTATACACAAAACGTGGGACCTCCCCCACTATTTTCTTTATTTCTGGGTTCGTAGTCATAATCCTGCAGTGTTTCTTAATATTAGTTATACCTTCAGAAATTTTGGAAAATGTCACTGGTACTCTACACCTACTGTCACTGGAATAATTATTTTTAGATAAAGGTGGATTAGAGGAAAAATATGGTCTACCCTCATCTCATCTACTTTTAATGACACATTCTAATAAGCTATGTACCTTGTGTTTACTATATCCTTTTGCTACAAATCTCTCTTCTGAATCCACTATCTCTTTCAAAAAATTATCATCACTTGCGTTTACTTGAGATATCCTTAAATCTTGGCCCTCTACAACATTCTTAAAAAATATGATGTGGATGCATGCTACTGTGATGTAAAAAAAGTATTTTTATAACAAGGCTTCCTATACAGCAATGTATCAATTGTACCACCTTGTTCCACCTTAATTAACACATCCAGATAACTAATTTCTTTATTAGAATTGCTCACAACAAATTTCAAAAAAGTAGCACTGCTATTTATATGCTCAATGAAATTCACTAACTCTTGCTCAGTCCCATCCCAAATCATAAATAAATCGTCCACAAACCTTCTATAAAACACAACATTTGCAGAAAAGAACTTTTAAAACATTTTTCAATTCCCAAATCAACATAATAAGGTTGGAGTAGCTATTGGCACAAGACATGCCCATAGCTGCCATCCTTTTGTAAATAATAATTATTATTAAACAAAAAACATTTTTATACAATATTAATTCAACCAAAAAACATAACAAACCTATTTTCTCATTAGAGAAATTATTTGTATCATACAAAAACTTTTTCATCCATTCCATTTATGTCTATAAGCTGCATTTTACGTGTTTCAGCAAAGTAAGAGTTAAATTCAGCTTTGATGAATTTTGATTATTTTAATTGCTTGCAATTAACTCATTTAAGCACATGATTTAAGTTGTATATAAAGAGTGCAGTTTTTGAGTATTTCATGAAGTCTGATGAAGCGTCATTGTTGGACGTGAAAGCGCTTACTAAACCATCTGGATCCTGTTTCGTTTTTTACAATAAATGGTAAACTAGCTGTAGCTGTTCATTTTTGTGATACGTTTGAATCAACACAGCCATTGGTGCACTCTTGTTTTTATGCTTTTACATTGACTGTGAATATTACAGAGTGCTTTACCCGGCATTTTCATTTTTGTTCCTAAATTATTTGTATCATACAAAAACTTTTTCATCCATTCCAATCTTATATTGTTTAGAATAATGGCAAAGAGCAACTGTACATCTAAAGTAACAAAATATAGTTTATACAGTTTAGTGTTGGGCTTACATGCAATAGAATATATATATAGCATACTTGGCACATTGTGTTATATGTAAAAAATTGTATGTAGGGAAGACTGATAGATGTCTGAAGGACTGAGTAAGGAAACATTTATGTCGTATTAGAAATGGCTCTAGGAGCAATGCTCTTGGTAAACGTGGGAGAAACTTTCCCTGCACACAAGTTTAAGTTTTTAGTTATAGGTAAAGTAGAAATAGGTCTAAGAGGTGGTGACATATGCAATGCAACTGAGTCTTTAGAGAGCAAATGGATAATCAGGCTCAGAGCTGATACTGGCTCAGGTCTCAATGACAAAGTCCCAATAAAACATATGTCGAAAGCATGTCCACTCCTTAGAGAGAAAGATATTTTGTTAATTTAGATGTAAGTATTATATATGCATTTTATATATTTCTGTATGTTGTAAAGTTTTATAGTTTTTAGAGCATTTGTATGGTTGAGAGTTCTGTCTCCTTAAGAGGTAATTGTTTTTTGTGCTCTGATCAAAAATCTACCAAAACAGCAGAGGCCACCAAAGCAGACACCCAAACAACCACCACCTCAGAACACAACACCTGCAACACATAGACCTCACAGTCAGAGTGTCAAACAGTCACAGCCCTTAAGGCCAAACACAATGCCAGACACACTAGTCATTGGTGACTCCATAGTCAGACACACTGACGTCCCGCTCACCAGACTGAGTAAGGAGAAGGTCACAGTAAGCTGCCTGTCGGGCGCTAGAATCCGCCACATAACGCAAGCACTCAGGTCTCTCAACAGCAGGTACAAATATGACTCAGTCATTGTCCACGCTGGTGTAAACGACCTGAGACGTACCTCCTTGGACTACATGAAAAGAGACATTGAGGAGCTCTCTGATTATGTAGCCCAGGCAGGTATGACCCTGACCTTGAGCAGTATCCTACCTTCACCAAGAATGATGCCACAATACAGAGATAAGATGATCAGCTTTAACAATTGGCTTAAACTCTGGTGTCATTCAAAGGGGATCCAATGTCTGTCTGCCTGGGATGACATGCTGGACAAGCCACGCTGCTTTGCAAGGGACGGCTTGCACCTGTCACCCTGGGCTTCCGGATATTGGCAAAGGCTCTTGCCACCCCATAGTGCCTTTTTAGGCAAGGCTCAAATTCTAAACCTACCACCCTAGAACACAAAAAGGAAAAAACTAAGGGTAATGCTGCTCAATGCCAGAAGTCTAAATCTCAAAATGCACGCACTCGAGGCCCTTCTCAGTATGGAGAACATCGATGTCTGTGCAGTGACAGAAACCTGGTTCAAGGCTCCTGAGAGCACCCCAGCACTATCAGGTTTTACCTCTTATCATGCATTCCGGCCCCAAAATCCGGACAATACCAAGAAAGGAGGGGGGGGTATCCATATTCATCAAAGACACCCACACCTCAAGACTGGTGGCAATGCACGATGCATCGGAGACCATCCAGGTGCAATTAACCATAGGCAAGACTGCTCTGCAAATTGTAGCATGTTACAGGCCACCCTCACAAACTCAGGAACCTCACATGGCCTTCCTGAAAACACTAGAGGGATAAATGTATCACCAAATACCATCATACTAGGTGACTTCAATTACCCTAATATAGACTGGGAACACTACTCAAGCCCAAACACCCTAGCCCAAAAGTTCCTGGAATTCATAAACTCAAATGCCATGGAACAACTAGTCACCATCCCCACAAGAGGAGAAAACATACTTGATCTCATCATCACGAACATGGGAGCACAATGTTCAACACCGGAAGTATACCCCTCACTGGTGAGATCAGATCACAAACTAATCTCGCTGGAGGTCCTCATCCCACCCCCACCTGAAATAAAAAGACCACAGTAAAGAACTTCTCGAAAGCCGACTTCACACTTCTAAAGACTAGTGTGGTCTCCTTTGAGGCCCCCGAGCCGACGGAAAACAGTACTCAAGCCGCTGAATCACTTACAAATGCCTTCTACCAGCACCTGCAGGACTGCATGGATAAGGCAATCCCAAGCAAAACAAAGACTCTTTGTACCAAAGGCAAGCGTCCACTCTGGTGGACCCCAGCCATAAACAAACTCTACAACAAAAGGAGGAAGCTACTCCAAGATAGAGCAAATTCCTTAAAAGGTAAGACACCCTTGATCACTATAAGTAAAAAACTAAGAGCTCTCATAAAATCATCCAAAGCAAATTTTGAGAGAAAAATAGCTAAAGACTCAAAAGACAATCATAAGGCCTTCTTTAGCTATGTTAGAAACCTGGGAGGAAACTCCCAGATATGCTCAGAACTAGTTCAAAATGATGTGAAGATTACTGATCCTACAGACATTGCCAACATACTGGCTGACAGGTTCAGTGCAAACTTCTCCCCCTCCCCAAAGGAGAGATATCTATACCAAGCGATTGCAGCCCCCAAACATCTCCAACGCCCAAGTGAGAACTGCTCTCTCCAAAGCAAAACACAGCATCCATGGGACCTGATGGTGTCCCCGGCTGTGTGCTCCATGAACTCAACGAGGAATTAAACCCACAGCTAGGACAGCTGTTTAATCATAGTCTTACCTCTGGATACGTACCCAGGAGTGGTGCACTGCAACTGTGGTCCCACTTCACAAAGGCGGTGCCTCCACCGACCCTGGAAATTACCGCCCATTAGCTTGACAAGCCTTATCTGCAAAGCCATGGAGAGGATCATAATGGACCTCATAAATAAAGACATAGGAATTTGCAGACTTTGGATCCATCCCAGTTTGGCTTTGTCAAAGGCAGATCATGCCTTCTAAACTTGGTTGACTTTTGAAACAGTCACCAAAGCCATTGAAGAGGAAAGGCAGTCCATACAGCCTACCTCGATCTGGCGAAGGCCTTTGATACAATACCCCACTCGGGTATCATTGAAAAACTCATCAGCTTAAATGTTAACCCATACATCACAAGATGGGTTGCAAACTGGCTGAGTGAGAGAACCCACAGGGTCAGAGTTGCTGGCGCCATGTCAGACTCAAAGCCTGTCACAAGTGGTGTACCACAGGGCTCAGTCCTGGGCCCACTCTTGTTTGGCATCTACTTTTCCGAAGTACAAGCAAACACAGGAGGGTTATGGCTGACAAAGTTTGCAGATGACTGCAAACTGGGCCATAGTAGAAAACACATCTGACACAGATATCCTTCAGAAGGGTCTCACAGAAACGGATAACTGGTGCCAGAGCCATGGCCTAAAGTTAAATGCCAAAAATGCATAGTCATACCCTTCGGGAAAAACAAGGTTACCCCTAGCTACCAAATAGGTGGCAATCCACTGAGTACAGAAGAAGTTATCAGGGACCTGGGGACCCAGGTTGATAGTAGTCTGTCATTCGACACCCATGTAGCTAAAGTAGTTAGGAAGACCTTCTACATTGCCCACCTTATCATGAAGGGATTCTCATCTAGATCAAGGGAGGTCATAGTCTCCCTATACTCATCACTCATCAGACCAATGATTGAGTACAATGCCCCATTCGAATGTATCTGACCCGACACTTGCAGCAGCTGGAGAGGCCACAAAAGTTCCTCATCAAAAGGATAAAGGGTCTCAAACATCTGTCCTATGCTGCCCGACTGAAAGAACTCCAGCTCTATTCAGTCGCCACCGCTTGCTCAGAGGTGACCTTTGCCTAACATACAAGGCCATGTCAAACCCAGATTTGATGAATATGCTTCACCTCAAAAATCTAGATCCGTCAGAGCCACAAGGGCGGAGACTTAAACCTCGACACGGCTATTAATAGGACGTGCTGGAGGGATAGATTCATCACCCAAAGACTCCTATGCTGTGGAATAAAATCCCGGTATATGTGAGGCAGAGCACCTCGCTGGCCTTGTTCAAGAGAAATCTTGACCAATGGATGGGAGATCGCAGATATACCCCAGGTATTACCTCAGTGTCACTGCTCAACAGAGGCACAGCAAAATAATGGGTATAGTTCCCCATACTAAAGGGGTGGCGTAAGCCACAAAACTATGGGCTAGGCTTGTAAATGCCCTCGGGCAGATAGCCTAGTATGAACCTATGAACCTATGAACCTATATTTATTTTCACCTTGATTAAATTATTTCATTAAATTCAGTGTCTTTGAGAAAGGCATGTCCTCAAGAGGTGATCCTGGTATAAACATGGACATATTCTCATTCTCTGTAAAATAGCTAATAGGAGACTCCGTTTGTGTCCTATGATATTCCACCTCTTCTTCCTGGCAGTTTTAGTTACAGATCTTTCTTTTTAATGACGCAGTTAAGCATTTTGTCTTTACTGAAAAGCCTAGGTTAGAAGGTTTGTTAAAAAGAAGAGGTAAATAAGAACAGGAACATGTTTAGCCATCCTGACTAGGCATCTACTTAACACTATCTTCATAAAGGTTTTTGTCATTTTAAAAAAATGTATGTTATGACAGCTGTTGGTAGCACTTCTATACAATGACTCTTTATTGTCAGGGCCATAGATGGCTCCCATTATTCAATGAATTCTCTTTGTGGTTGGAACTGGTTAAGGCATCCCAGCTCCTGCTGTGGCCAAGCTGAGTGTAATAACCTCAGAACCTGTTGAAGATTTATCTGAAATTATGCTTTCTTCTTTTTATAATCCAAGTCAGACATTTTTCCCACCAGTCCTCTCTAGCATGGGAGTAGGAGACTTTGGTTTTTGATAGCATCTCCTGCAGTTCTCTTCTTCCTTACCACCTCATGCTGTGTCTAACTTGACAATGACTTTATTATCCCCTTTAAACGTAAGCCTCCAGAGCTACTAAACTTCTGCTTCTGGTTGATGTTTAGAATTTGTAAAATGCTCATAGTCCTCCAGAGCGCACTCGCTTCTTTACCAGTCAGAACACTTTGAGTTTAATTCTGTTGAAGGGGGTCGTCTACCACAGCCACACTTGTAGGAAAGTGCAGTCCGTCATCTGATAATGTTTTCTGAAAATGATAAAAATATACATTTAATATTAATGGCTTAGAATCAGTTTAGATACTTCAGAGCAAACTTACCAAGGCAGTAAAAGCAAAAATAAACACACAAACAAATAATAATAATAATAATAATAATAATAATAATAATAATGCCAACAACTTTTAAGAAACAGAAACAGAAATGATCTCCAAATGAGAGCTTACATTTTTTCATGCAGTCATTAACAGTATAAGAAGAGAAATGATTTGGAAAAAGGTTACACTGGTTTGAAACATGTGAAACACAAAGCTGACCTCAGCAGCATACTGCAGATTTGACACTAAAGCTCAGGGTGAGACTCTTGATACACCTAACAACTTTTGAACTCAAGTCAGAAACCAAGAATGTGAGATGCATCCATATGCCTTTATATGATTGCTGGAATATTCCTTGTAATGAAATTTAAGATATTTTCTGAATTGTTTTTCACTGTAATATTATTTGGGACTGAACAGATAAAGCATGAACATTCATTTACAAATGAAAGACGATAAAGCATAAAATTATGAGCAAAATGTAGCTTGGCACATCATGGCAAATGTAAATACTTAATATGAAATAAACAAATGTGTTTTTGCACCCTAAGCTTTTGTTGTGTTCTTGATTCAGTCTTGTTGTACTTGACGCATCACTTGACTGTTAGTCTTTCTGTTTGGATTTGTTAAGATTAAAATTATACCAACTTGGTATCAGTACTAAACTAATAATCCTTTAAAGAAACTGGTTTAAGGAAGAAGAGAAGTGGTATGATATAGAGACACTATAATATTACCTCTGGTTTCTAAGGACAATTGCTATCCTTGAATTGAACTCAGTACTGAATATAAAATGGGGGGGGCATGAGAACAGACAATTCCACGTCTGGCCTTTATTAGCTACTCTGATAAATTCTCAACAATAGCAGAAAAACAGTCATGAGGACTGGGAAGAAAATATGAGAAAGCCGTAAAAGCAAAAGGAGAAGAGAAGAAGCAGGAGAATTATGGTACAAGGAAATGTTTCCAAAATGGGTTTTGAAATGTTTTTGGTGGTGAGTGTGGTTGAATATGTGTGCATACGTGCAGGTGGTTTGCAAACTGAAAAATGTAAATATAAAGAGAAAATAAGTTATCATATGAATGGCAGAGAACAGGGTTTCATACAGACAGAAATGGTCAACATTTTAATAACAAAGAATGGCCAGTAATTTAAGCAAAAGCAACTAGCAGCAGCATATGAAATTTGTGAATGTGGCAAAAACACTTTGTTGATAAGAAGGAAAATGTGGTGTGCAAAGGCTGGCGACAGGCTTCAGTTACATATACGCTAACAGAGGCAGAACATGGAAACTGTTATCGAGGTCCAATAGATTGGATGCAGGTCGACCCAATGAAGCAACTAACTAGAACAAACATTCTTTAGAGAAGAAGTTAAGAAACATTTAATTCCAATAACATTTGTTATAAGTGTAGTGTGTAACTAACCAAATAATAATTCTAATAACATGGAAATGCATTTAATCTGACCAACAGTAAATGGACGCCAAGCAAGGAATTAATCTAATGGTTTAAGAAAAAAAAAAACAGGTTGACAGCCGAGATCAGACAGGAGTCCCCGTGGACTATGATGTTTGCAGATGACATTGTGATCTGTAGTGAGAGTAGGGAACAGGTAGAGGAGACCCTGGAGAGGTGGAGATATGCTCTAGACAGAAGAGGAATGAAGGTCAGCAGGACTAAGACAAAATATATGTGTCTGAATGAGAGGGAGGATAGGGGAATGGTGAGAATGCAGGGAGTAGAGGTGGTGAAGGTGGATGAGTTTAAATACTTGGGATCAACAGTTCATAGTTATGGTGAGTGTGAAGTGAGGTGAAGAAGAGAGTACAGGCAGGGTGGAGTGGGTGAAGAAGAGTGTCAGGAGTGATTTGAGACAGACGAGTACCTGTAAGAGTGAAAGGGAAGGTTTACAAGAGGGTAGTGAGACCAGCTATGTTATATGGGTTGGAGACAGTGGCACTGATAAAAAGGCAGGAGTCAGAGCTGGATGTGGCAGAATTAAAGATGTTAAGATTTGCACTAGGTGTGACCAGGGTGGACAGGATTAGGAATAAGTATATTAGAGGGTCAGCCCAGGTTGGAAGGTTTGGAGACAAAGCCAGAGAGCAAGATTACACTGGTTTGGACATGTGCTTAGGAGAGATGCAGAGTATATTGGGAAAAAGATGCTAAGGATGAAGCTGCCAGGTAACAGGAAATGAGGAAGGCTTAAGATAAGGTTTATGAATGAGGTGAGAGAGGACATGCAGGTGGTTGATGTGACACAGCAAGATGCAAAGGACAGGAAGAAATGGAAACAGATGATCCGCTATGACGTCCCCTAACGGGAGCAGCCGAAAGAAGATCTATGCAGATTCTTTCAGAACACTAAATTAATATGCAAATAATTGAACAAGCCATTAACTTTAGTGAAAAATGTTTAATCTGAATTGTCTAGCATGAAACTAGACTAAAACTGGAAAAAGGTGTCTAAAATAAACTACTCTGAACATAATTTAAGTTATAAATAAAGAATAAGAAAGTTGTAGGAACTGATGTCAGGATTCTGTTGTTAATGCTTGTATAATGGAAAAAGAAATAAAGGAGAGTTAATTATATAGCTACAAAAGAGGATAGCATGTAATGGTATGGTTAGAATAAATGGTTAGATTTAATGGTATGGTTAGATTAAATGGTTAGATTTAATGGTATGGTTAGAGTAAATGGTTAGATTTAATGGTATGGTTAGGTTAAATGGTATGGTTAGATTAAATGGTTAGATTTATTGGTATGGTTAGAGTAAATGGTATGGTTAGATTTAGTGGTATAGTTAGGTCTAATGGCAGAGTTAGATTTAATGGTATGGTTAGGTTTAATGGTATGGTTAGGTCTAATGGTGTGGTTAGGTTTAATGGTATGGTTAGATTTAATGGTATGGTTAGAGTAAATGGTTAGATTTAATGGTATGGTTAGAGTAAATGGTTAGATTTAATGATATGGTTAGAGTAAATGGTTAGATTTAATGATATGGTTAGATTTAATGGTAGGGTTAGATCTAATGGTATGGTTAGGTTCAATGGTATGGTTAGATTTAATGGTATGGTTAGATTTAATGGTTAGATTTAATGGTATGGTTAGAGTAAATGGTTAGATTTAATGGTATGGTTAGAGTAAATGGTTAGATTTAATGGTATGGTTAGATTTAATTGTATGGTTAGATTAAATGGTTAGATTTAATGGTAGGGTTAGATTAAATGGTTAGATTTAATGGTATGGTTAGATCTAATGGTATGGTTAGGTTTCATGGTATGGTTAGACTTAATGTTAGGGTTAGATTTAATGGTATGATTAGATTTAATGGTATGGTTAGATTTAATTGCATGGTTAGATTTAATGGTTAGATTTAATGGTAAGATTAAGTTTAATGGTATGGTTAGATTTAATGGTATGATTAGAGTTAATGATATAGTTAGATTTAATGATACGGTTTACTGATGGTGGAGCCTGTGGAAGTAGATCTACTTGATTCACAGCATTTAATGCCAAAATACATCATTGTCAATGAAATGAATAGTTTTTTAATGAAACAGACTGCCCTAACAATACTACAGGATGTCTAAAATACAGAAAGGACCTTACTGCAACTAACAATTCATGTTTGAATACTATATGCTGGGGATTATTTATTTATTAATGTTCATTTACTGGGGTTGAGCAAATATTTCCAATTGCAGGCAATTTCCTTATGTATGTAGGATTGTATTTACTTAATGTCTAACAAAACACAGAGACAAAATAAGATCAAATATACATAAGGCTGTATTACTTAAACTTTGAATGAGTGAAACATCAAAAAAGGAAAACAAGTTCCTTTCATGACCTTTACACCAAACCACTCTCATAATGCTAGCTTCCAATTTGTCTAAATAGCAGTAGTGTTAACGTAAAGTTTTTTAAAGGTGCGGTGTTTGGTTAGAGTTGGGGAGGGTAGGATAAGTGTAGGGGTGGCATGCATTACTGAGGTGATGCAGGGTGGTGCTTCACCTTAGTAATGTGTGCTAACCCTAACCTTGCCTGCACCCCAACCCTAACCCCACACCGTATCTTAAAAAAACCTTCCCAGAACACTGCCACTACACAAGATACACTCATATACACAAACATTCACCAACGCACACACTATAAACATAACATCTAACCCCTTACCTAACCCCAACCCTAACCCTAAAATTCACACACTCATGTGCAAACACACAACACTTATACCATTAATCAACTCTTACCCTAACCCTAATGCTCAAAACACACAAACACATTCTAACCCCCTTCCAATTGCCACTCACCAGTTTCAAAGAAATGGCACTTTCAGAAATCAGACATTCGACTATCTGAACATTCGACAATCTTTACCACCCCATAATTTTGTAAAACAAAGCAACATTTGACAAAAGGCACACTGGATTGCAGTACATAACAAGAGTAGAACACGATTAGTATACAATTAAAACAGAAGAAGTACAACAAGGTTTCAGCATATACATAATACATGTTCATCACACTGTTTAAAAAGTTGACATTGTTTACATACAAAACAGGAGGATGTTATCAATCGGCTAAGCGAAAGTAATGGTAGTAGTTACATTAAAATTACTTGCTACAATAAACAAAGACTAGTAACGTATATACAGTGCTGGATACCCATGGGGTAGAGAGAAATCATGGAAATAGTAATAACTAAAGTGTTAGCGTGAATTTTTAGTTTTAGTTAGGTAATATGACCTACAGTATGACATTTGCAGCAGCTTTGCTTAAAAAAGATGTGCAAGTATTGTGGTATGAATTTTTTTGTAATTGCATATCTGCTTTATTCTTAAAGGAAGTGACTGACACAGTTTGGGAGCAAGAACACTTAAACTGAGATCTGGGCAAAAAAGTAATGTTTTGGACATTATGAGTCCTGTACCTGAAATGGAATGTTTTCTGAGGGTGTAACAAGGGGAATTTGTGAGAGGACAAGCAGACAGGGGACAGAGTATCCTGATGGAGTAGTTTAAAACACAGTGAGCGCAGAAGGAGGTTGATTGTCTGTCTAGCAGGAGAAGCAGTTTGACTTGGTCATATTAAAGGAGTAATGTTCTTGTTGTGGAGATTTGGCCATGAAGTGTCATATTTTGTTGGAAATGGTTTGCAGTGCTGTGGTGCTTTTATCTGAGGCTGAGGCAAATAATCATAAGCTGTATTCTAGTTGGGAAAATAAGATGTCTTTAGCTATGGCTGCTCGAGTAGAGGTGAGAGCAACTGTGAAAGTTTTTGGGCCAAGAAGAAAAGGTAATTGATTTTTCCTCTGATTTTCTCAATGTGTGTTCGAAAGTAAAGGGTTTCATATAGCCAGATGACAAGGTATCTAAAGGAAGTGGTTGTTTCTATGGTGTGGTTATCTTGGTCTCTGATTTGGACAGAGCTGGGGCATTTTAACAGATCTTTGTTTATTCCAAAGATCATGGCTTTATTTTTTATGACTGAGTTGGGATTCTTTGGAGGTAAGCTATTTGTGCAGGTCAAGTTGGTCCATTTGTAGCTGAGTTTGTATTTCTTTGTGTTCACTGCTAGTTCTATATGAGACCATATCATTAACATTCATAGGTTCATAGATTAATAGTAGGCCAACTGCCCTTGTGGGCCATTTTAAGCCTACAATAAAAAACGGGTCTATATCAATTCGACGAAATGGCAGAAGTTCGAACACCATATGTTTCCCCAGGGAAAAAAATCACTGTTCCAAGAAACACACACACAACACGAGCACACCATAAAACAGCAATCCACACACATACACTTAAAATCCTACATCTAACCCTACACTAAACTGTACATACACTACTATCTATCTACTTACCTTAACCCAAACCCTGACCCTAAGGTCTGTCACTATCACACACTCACCTGACCCGTGCCCTAACCCTAACTCACCTATCCCGCCCTAACCTTAATGTCTGTCACTATCGCACACCCACCTCACCCGCGCACTAACCCTACCTCACCTATCCCACCCTAACCCTAAAGTCTGTCACTATCGCACACCCACCTGACCCGCGCCCTAACCCTAACTCACCTAACCCATGCCCTAACCCTAACTTCCACACAATCGCACACTTACCTGAATCAGAATCATAACTTCCCACCACAGTGCTTAAAATCATGAAGCCACAGAAATGGCCCACCAAATTCTTTCCCTGGGAAAGAATTCAGTGTTCCACGGCTTCACAATAATCAGTTTTCAAACTTCACAGTTCGAACATATGGTGTTCGAACTGGTGAAGTTTCGACAAACTGATAAGAACCCCAAAAAACCTGTATGTGCTGGATAAATGCTTCACCAAACACCAGAAAAAATGCAGTTCAGCAGAAATCAGTAAGGCAAAGCAAAAACAAGCTCTCTTCATAAAATTAACAAGTTTTATTAGGACAAGCAATCATAAGCGCTTTAGCAGTATTAGAACTGCTTCTTCAGATGTATAAAAACACTACCATGCCTTCTCTTTTATAAAAAAAGTTTTTAGTCACATGATACAGAAAACAATTACTTCTTAAAGAGACAAAACTCTGAACCATACAAATATTCTAAAAACTATAACATTTTACAACATACAGAAATAAACAGAAATATATAAAATACATATATAATACTTACATCTATACTAACAAAATATCTTTCTGTCTAAGGAGTGGATGTGTTTTTAACATAGGTTTTATCAAGACTTTGTCATTGAGACCTGTGCCAGTATCAGCTCTGAACCTGATTATCCATTTGCTCTCTAAAGACTCAGTTGCATTGCATATGTCACTACCTCTCAGACCTATTTCTACTTTACCTATAACTAAAAACTTAAACTTGTGTGCAAGAAAAGTTTCTCCCACATGTTTAGCAAGAGCATTGCTTCTAGAGTCATTCCTGGTACTATATAAATGTTCCCTTACTCGGTCCTTCAGACATCTACCAGTCTTCCTAACATACATTTTTTACATATAACACAATGTTCCAGGTATACCATATGTATCTATTGCATGTAGCCTCAACAATAAACCTATATATTCTATCTTGATCCGGATATAAACATTTTCCTGAACTGTCTATATCTCACAATAATTGCAATTACGACATGGTCTGGTAGCAAAATTACTACCATTCTTCTTGTGTTTAATTTTATTGGGTCCTACAAGATGTTTGGATAACATAACATCTGTTTCAAGGATTTTTTCTTCTTATACACAAAACGTGGGACCTCCCCCACTATTTTCTTTATTTCTGGGTTCGTAGTCATAATCCTGCAGTGTTTCTTAATATTAGTTATACCTTCAGAAATTTTGGAAAATGTCACTGGTACTCTACACCTACTGTCACTGGAATAATTATTTTTAGATAAAGGTGGATTAGAGGAAAAATATGGTCTACCCTCATCTCATCTACTTTTAATGACACATTCTAATAAGCTATGTACCTTGTGTTTACTATATCCTTTTGCTACAAATCTCTCTTCTGAATCCACTATCTCTTTCAAAAAATTATCATCACTTGCGTTTACTTGAGATATCCTTAAATCTTGGCCCTCTACAACATTCTTAAAAAATATGATGTGGATGCATGCTACTGTGATGTAAAAAAAGTATTTTTATAACAAGGCTTCCTATACAGCAATGTATCAATTGTACCACCTTGTTCCACCTTAATTAACACATCCAGATAACTAATTTCTTTATTAGAATTGCTCACAACAAATTTCAAAAAAGTAGCACTGCTATTTATATGCTCAATGAAATTCACTAACTCTTGCTCAGTCCCATCCCAAATCATAAATAAATCGTCCACAAACCTTCTATAAAACACAACATTTGCAGAAAAAGAACTTTTAAAAACATTTTTCAATTCCCAAATCAACATAATAAGGTTGGAGTAGCTATTGGCACAAGACATGCCCATAGCTGCGCCATCCTTTTGTAAATAATAATTATTATTAAACAAAAAACATTTTTATACAATATTAATTCAACCAAAAAACATAACAAACCTATTTTCTCATTAGAGAAATTATTTGTATCATACAAAAACTTTTTCATCCATTCCATTTATGTCTATAAGCTGCATTTTACGTGTTTCAGCAAAGTAAGAGTTAAATTCAGCTTTGATGAATTTTGATTATTTTAATTGCTTGCAATTAACTCATTTAAGCACATGATTTAAGTTGTATATAAAGAGTGCAGTTTTTGAGTATTTCATGAAGTCTGATGAAGCGTCATTGTTGGACGTGAAAGCGCTTACTAAACCATCTGGATCCTGTTTCGTTTTTTACAATAAATGGTAAACTAGCTGTAGCTGTTCATTTTTGTGATACGTTTGAATCAACACAGCCATTGGTGCACTCTTGTTTTTATGCTTTTACATTGACTGTGAATATTACAGAGTGCTTTACCCGGCATTTTCATTTTTGTTCCTAAATTATTTGTATCATACAAAAACTTTTTCATCCATTCCAATCTTATATTGTTTAGAATAATGGCAAAGAGCAACTGTACATCTAAAGTAACAAAATATAGTTTATACAGTTTAGTGTTGGGCTTACATGCAATAGAATATATATATAGCATACTTGGCACATTGTGTTATATGTAAAAAATTGTATGTAGGGAAGACTGATAGATGTCTGAAGGACTGAGTAAGGAAACATTTATGTCGTATTAGAAATGGCTCTAGGAGCAATGCTCTTGGTAAACGTGGGAGAAACTTTCCCTGCACACAAGTTTAAGTTTTTAGTTATAGGTAAAGTAGAAATAGGTCTAAGAGGTGGTGACATATGCAATGCAACTGAGTCTTTAGAGAGCAAATGGATAATCAGGCTCAGAGCTGATACTGGCTCAGGTCTCAATGACAAAGTCCCAATAAAACATATGTCGAAAGCATGTCCACTCCTTAGAGAGAAAGATATTTTGTTAATTTAGATGTAAGTATTATATATGCATTTTATATATTTCTGTATGTTGTAAAGTTTTATAGTTTTTAGAGCATTTGTATGGTTGAGAGTTCTGTCTCCTTAAGAGGTAATTGTTTTTTGTGCCACGTGACTAAACATTTTTTTGTAAATGAGAAGGCATGGTAGTGATTTCATATATCTGAAAAACAGTTTTAATACTGTGGAAGCACTTATGATTGTTTGTCCTAAAAAACTTGTTAATTTTATGAAGAGAGCTTGGTTTTGCTTCATGTTACTGATTTCTGGTGGAATCCATTTTAAGCCTAGCCAATTAACCCATGTGAGAATCAAACTCTGCACCTTGTGTCCATAAGGCAAATATTTTAATCATTATGCCAACCTAAGTTGTAGATTAGGTAGGTTGAACTGGAGTTTATTTACAAAAACTGAGTAAAAGGATAGGGGCTAGTATTGATCCTTGGGGTACACTGTACTGTAAGGTGGCTTCAGATGAAAGGATGGAGCTGGCTTTTATATTGAAGGATATGTTTGTGAGGAAGTCTTGGAACCATGAAGTGGCTTGAAGGTTAATGCCAATATCATTCATGTAGGATAGTAAGATGACTGTGCCAAAAACCCTGCTTAGGTCAGTGAAGGGGGCATTGGTTAGGTTGTCTCTATATGTGTTGGTCAGGATATTGTCAGTAAGGGTCCAGAGCACAGTCATAGCATTTCTCTCTGACCATAGAGGAGCAGGAGGTATTTTTGTAGGTGGGAGGCATGCCAATTAAATATGAGTTTTCAAGAATTCTGACTCGGATATGATCTATGGACATTAGCAAGAAATGAGTGGCTGGAGAAGGTTTGGTTTCCTTTCAGACGGATCTGGCTAGTGCTGACTTCAAGATAGTGGACATGGTGTTTAAAGTAATGCAAAGGTTATAGATGTGGAGTGGAGGCTGACAATATAATCTGTACAGTGATATAGAAGCCATGGTCATAGATTATCTGGGCCTGCTGGAACTGTGATCCATTGTTTAGCTGTGATTTTGGTAAAGTAGAAGGAAAACAGGTATTCTGGTAGGCTGGGGGATTATTAAGGAGTTTATTAGTGGACTAGCTAGTGGAGTGGGAAGGTGTGTGAGTTGTTTGAGGAGGTCAGAGGGAATGAGGTCCAAATCTCAGCATGGTATAGTGTCCTGGGTATTAAGTCTTAGGTGTGAGTCTGCCAGTGATACTGATCACCTCCTGCCTGAATTGCATTCAAAATGTTCCAGCCCCCACCCCTACCTTCCCCCTAATTTCTTTCTACCTATCCAATGCCTCTTTGAAACCTTTGTGGATTCTTTCTCTACCAAACATTCAGTTAGCATGTTCCATGGGATACAATATTTACTGTGAAGTACTTTTCCAGACTCAGGGAGTAGTTGTTTCATACAATCTGCTGCTTCTATTCATCCTCCATTCTCGTTTTGGTCTTGCTCAGAATGACTCCTTCAGATCCCCCTTACATGATCTTCTGCACCTATATCATGCTTCCCCTGCCACTTCTGGTATGTAGTGGATAAACTCTAGTCCTTTCCCCTCTATTTCACATATCCTTCTAGTAGCTTTCCTCTCCACTTTTTGCAGTAGTTTGATGCCATTTTCTTTTTATACCATCTAGAACTGCAGACAACAGTCAAGGTGTAGCATGGCCTGGGCCTAGCAGAACAGCAGCATTACTCCCATCTGCCCACCCAAGGGTATATCCCAAGATTCCACTGGCTACTTTTACTGCTCTGTCTCTCTTTCACTCTGCTCCTTGTGGCCAATTTCAGCTGTGGACAGTACCCTCAGAGACTTTTACTAAGCTAATGTCATCATTTTTATTCTCCAGCTGATGCTTTATACCACTGTGCTGTGGTCGAGATACAATATTTTGTTATCTATTTCTAGTGAACCTTCCGTGCTATCTTTCAGTCCACAGTCAGTCTTTCCAGACCTTTTATCAGCCTTTTCTTTCCATCCTCCACTGCTTTTTTCAGCTACCCCAATATGTCTGAAATGAGCACCATGAAGAGAAGATCCATGACTGATCCCTGTGGCACATTCTTTACTCCTAACATTGTCCCTTTACATAAGCCTCTGTATCCTATATTTCAATCATGCAGCAATCCCATTCCTTAGTATTGATCCTACTTGCAGTCCTTCAGTTTTCCTACCACCTGCCTATGGTGTTTTGAATCAAATGGCCTTGGTGTCTTCCAACTAAACCACATTAACTGGTCCTTTTCTATCAGACTGTCCTGTAACCTAATCTTAAAAGTGGATCATCTGTGAATTTCTTCTTGCTATGAGCCCATGTTAGTTATTTTCCTGGAGACTGTTGTCCTGTAGGAAAGCAAGCAGCTATTCCTTAAGGATTCTGTTCCTTTTCCTTGCTGTTAGGCTTATAGGCGTGTAGTTCCAGGTTTCTTCCTGATCAGTCTCTTTCACAAATATACAACTCTGTGTGTCTAACAGCCTTCAGGTGCTTCAGCAGTGCAAAATGCACATTATTTTACCATATTTGCAGTTCCAGGATTTGCAAGTAGTAACCTGGATTAATCTCGCAAATCTGCCCATAGCTTAGAGCTACCACTTCACAATGCCTCCCCTCCCCCGATACTCACCTGCTGCTTTCTTTCTTCCATTGGTCCTGTGCCTTCTTGAAGGCTACCACTGAGTTATAACCTCACTATCCATTGTGGTAATGCCTTCCATGCATTGATCACTGTCTCTGCAAAAACAAAATACTTTCTTAAGTCTAGGTAGTAATTTGTGCCTTTTATTTGCAGTAGGTTATTTGAGCCAGGTGCCCTCTTTAGCCATCCATGTCCCTCTTTCTGAGTTCTACCCATTTACAATCGCCTGTCATAGCCTAAGGACTCAGATAATGCCCCCTATTGTTTCTCCTAGTCTTCAGAAGAAGAGACCCAGTCCCTCCAAGCTCCAAAATAGTCTAGCCCCCTCATGTAATTAAGTATTGCTTGCTGCTTTCCCCTGAATCTTTACTAAGAGTGTTACATCCCTGCACAGTCTCCAGCACTGCAGACATTGTCACAAATGAGGTCTGACCATTTCTGTGCAGTGGTAAAAATAACCCTCTAACCCTAGAATCAATTCCCATTAGAACTCATCCACTTCTTGTTGGTGTGGCTGCAGCTCTTCTGAATTGTACTTGATGGTCCATTATGTTATTATTACTCCCATGTCCTTTTTCTTGGTCATTCTGCAATATTTTCACTCCCAAATCTGTGCTTAACAACCAAGTTATTTTATCACAGCTGTAGAAACATGACTTTATCTGAGACTGAATTACTTACTACATCGTATTTGTCAGTTGTCAGTTCTTCTTGAAGGGCTCTATCCTCCATCTTCTACAACAGTCTGTACCATATTGTGTTATCCACAGACAAGCTGACCCTATTCTCAGTAAACCCTGATATATTCAAGGCTAGCATACTGAAGAACACTGGTTTCAGCACTGCTCCCTGCTGCACACCACTAGTCACTACCCTTTCTTCTGGCAAACCTTTCCTATCACCTTTTGTGTTCTTCCTTCCATTCTCCCTTCCATCCTTTTTTGCATTTTTATCCCTGTACCTAGCTCTAGGATCTTGTTTAATAGGCTCTTGTGAGGGACAGTTCTGAATATATTACTGAAGTCATGGAAGAACGCTTGTACTGTGATGTCCTAATCTAGTTCAGCTATGAACTGGTCATAAAACTGAACATAACTGGTCTGACAGCATGTTCTACCAAAATGATTCATAGTTTGGAGTTCAGTGCATTTCAGGTATCATGTTTTCTCTTCTTGGAGAATCTTGTTCGTATTTTCCTCCTTTAACATTATCCCTGATCTATTTGTAAAGCCATTGTGACCTTTCTATCGTTTACCAGTTTCATTTAAACTATTGATACCAACTTTTTGCACTCAGCTGCTCTGTAATCCTCTTCCCCTACATAAGACCACTCATCTATTGTTCCCACTCTTGGTCTTGCTCTTTCCTTAGTGTTGCGTTGGTGCAGCTTTCCTTCAGTCTTCACTACTCACATACCTTTTAAACAGTCCTACCAAATGTCTTGCTGGTATTTTAGTGAGTATTTCAAAATTTGAAGGCGATGGGGGATACCTCATCTGGTCCCTTGGCCTTCTGTTTTCTCAGTATGTCAAGGTTTTGCTCTTGCCTCCCATGGTCAATCATTCCATCTCTCCATACATCATTACGGCAACCATTCTTCCTTCCACCACATCCTGGCATTTCATCTCATTCGTCTGTGAAAACTGAATCAAAGCATCTATTTGGTGTCATAGTATGCACTTGTTATTGTGTTATTTCACTTCTTCCTGTTTTAACGAAAGCAAATATTTTCCCTCTTTTTTATCTCTGTACTATGTACCTAAAAATGTACACATATGTGCATGTGCGCACACACACACACACACACACACACACACACACACACACACACACACACACACACACAAATACAAAGAATTGGTACAATGAGAAAGAAAAAACATATTTGTATAGATAGCCAAGTTGTAGTAGTTTGCTATTTAAAGTTGGGACAATCTTGTGCTGGGAGAACAGACTCTCTTTTCCCCTGCAGTCTATTCACATACTCTCAAGTCAGGACAAAGCATCATGAGTCAGCAGTTTTCTTCCTGGAAGATAAATGAGAAGATACTCAGGTGTGTGACCCTTTAATTTCACACATTTCCTGCATGCAAAATTCTAGATTTGGGGAATGGTTGAACAGTACAGTCTGTGTGTGTGTGTGTGTGTGTGTGTGTGTGTGTGTGTGTGTGTGTGTGTGTGTGTGTGTGTGACAGAGAGAGAGAGAGAGAGAACGAGTGAGTAGAATGAATATAATTTACTTTTTTTCTCATTTATGTATTGGGATAAAGAAACACTTTCCCCTTACAATTACTACTTTAGATGGAATGTGAAAACACAATTCTACTACTCCCTTTTCACTTGAATAAAAAGTTATGTGTGTTTTATTTTTTATTTTATTAGCATTGTTGCATAAATGGTGGCATAACATTTTCAGGGGTAGGTATTCATTAAGGGATGGAATCCATTATATTACACTTACATTACATGTATATTTGAGTTGCTTGCCCCAGCAATTGATGTTACTGTACTTGTTTGCCTTTTGATAATGTGGTCATTACTAGTATTTCATTGTTATACTTATTTATATTCTGGATTAGAGATTAACAGTATTATGGCTAATTGGGTGACTTGAATTTTAACTCTGAATATAGCCTGATAATGTATTTTTTTTTACTTTCTTGTGAAAACTTTGGTGAGTGGTTGGCCACAGTGGTGCAGTCGTTAGTGTTGTTACCTCACAGTAAGAGGTTCTATGGTTTGAGTCTCAGCTGGAGCTCCTTCTCTGCAGAGTCTCCTCCCTGCAGTCAAGTAAGATATGCAGGTAAGTGCATTTTTGTTGGGTGCTGGGCTGGCAATTCAACACCACTGCCGAGCAATCTGCAGACCGGTGATCTGCTGTGGTTACCCCTAACTGGGAAAAGCCAAAAGACATTGCTTTTTTGAAAACCTTGGTGAGTCTTTCTAGCAATGCATGAGGACTGCTTTACCATATTATGACTGCAACAAGAAATGTGGTGTTTTAGATAATTATCTGGATTTTTGAACACTTTAGGATTAAAATAAAAGAACACACAGCAGAATCTGCTGGTTGATAGTATAGGGCACTACATTTACTACAAAAGCAAAAAAAGTATTGTGTTACTTTTCTAATATGCACAGGGGATTCGCAACCTATTTCCTTGACAGCCTTTTCTACAGACATAACATTTTTTTATTGTTTATACAGGTAGGAAGTGAAGGAAACAAAAAACAAAGCAGTGACACTTAGTCTAGAAGCAAATGTATTACATTGAGACATTTTCTAACTTTTAAGCAGGAACATCTCTTGCTTTCTCTAGTTCACTCTCTCTAATTAATTTATTCCAATGATGAAATTATGGTAACTTATGGCTTATATCTTTAAATAGAATTAGTTACTATGGTCTTGAGTAAAACACCTACCTATTTTTTTAAAAATCCGTTTGATAACTTTGTTATTATATATTTGTTAGTTTTTGTTGTATTCGTCCATGTCTTCCTGTGGAGCTTTTCTCCCCGGGCCTCTACTGAAAATGGAAATATATCCAGTTAGACCAGCCCGGTTAACAAATGTAAAATAAATAAAATAAAATAATAAAAGAGAGCAGGGGTGTGTCCTTCAAGGGTGAAGTGCACTATGGGAGGAAACTGAAGTTCATGTTAAAAATTCACATGGGTGTAGGGAGGACAAACTGTCTACATAGCGGAGAAACACCAATTGGGAACTCAACATCAGTGTTCTGAGAGGTAGCAATGGTAATCATTTGTTTAAAATAAGCCCAAAGTCAAGCTAAAGGAGTATATATGTTTTGCTACCAAATTACAAAGCTAAAACTTGATATTTAAAATAAGGGTTTTGTATAAGCGTAAGGAAATGGGCAATATGAAATAAAATTAAATGTGCAGACAAAATATTTTTCATGCTTGCACTTCCATTGTAGGTGACTTTTCTGGTGAATGAATAAACTGTCACAGTGTGCTGCATTTTGTAGCAATGTACCACTTCATAATATCCATTCGTAACCTGCTTGCTGAATATGTTTTGTTGGTGAAAGTGTGCACAGAAATATGTGCTGTATAAAAATTCTGGGTTAACAGCTAAATGATGACATTCTAGTCAGTTTACTTCCAAGTAAATATAAACAGGAAAAGAGCTCATTCAGTGGACAGCATTATGTGGTCAGTGTTAAAAGCATCACATGACTTTAAGGGCAGGAGTAACAACAAGAATTGGAGAGTGCTATTTTCTCTATATTCTTGCTTTGGTTTATTGAACTTTTGCAATGTTTTGCTATTTATAATACTTAAACTATATATATATATATATATATATATATATATATATATATATATATATATATATATATTTATATATAATATTAATGTTATTTATTTTTTGATAGGGTAAGTCACCTAAGCACAAGTGACTGTTTTCAGGCACATGCAAGGAGCAATGACTGGTTAAATGACTGCTGAGCATCACACAGTTTACAAGTGGGAACTGAGAGAATTAATCCAGACCTACAAGATGAAGCTTGTTTCTGCTCATAGCCTCCATCCTTTGAGTGAATCTGCCAAACGTCAGTAATTTCTAGTGCTTAAATAATGTAACAATTGATGGCATAGTTAACATTAGAAATCTGTATATGTTACATGAAAAAAAATACAGCCTCATATTTTCTGCTGTTATAATGCAGTAGACCTTTCCTACACCACTGTAACAGTTTCAGTTTTCATTATATAGTTATGTCCTTAGTCTGTTGTATTTCGTATGAAGGGATACTTTATTTACCATTTGTTTACTGGGTAAGCGGGACACTCTAAGGTCACTTTTCTGTGGCTTACCTACATGTTTGCTCTGCTCTGTTCGCTGAGCAGCTAAAGGTGGAGACAGAGAATTTAATGTCTCAGTGAGTGTCATCGCAACGTGTTGTATTGTGAGAGCCAGTAGTGCACTTTTTGGGTCCCCCCCCCTTTTCTTCATTGTGGTGTGACCATGCAGCTGGTATATAAAATTTGTAGTAAGGGGGCTTGCCTCTGTAAAAAAAGATTGTTTTTTAGCATTTTCCATCTCACTATTTTGGCTATGAAATTTGTAATGAATCGTTCCTCTCATTTGCATAGGGAAACACTTTTCTGCTATGTCCAGTGTCATTAAAATGCAGAAGTAACAAGGGGCTAACAACAAACTCTGTAAACAACCATGGAAATAGCTTCTATGAACCTATGAATCTATAAATGCCAAATTAATACTTAGCAACCAAATTTAGAAGCTAAGCATAACTTTAGTAACTGGACAGAGAACACAATTTGTCTTAGCATCTTTATAGTCTCGAAATAGTACTGGCAGGCCAAATTAGGGCAGGCAAATAGGGAGGACAGAGGAAAGAGATGGCAGAGTACAGGACTCAAAGGATGAAGGACGAGGGTTATGTAACTCATTCACTTCAGTGGAGTTGTGCAAAGTTGTACTCAACTATCAAAGGTGGTATCCTGAGCTTATAGACAAAATCAAGTAATAGCCTCACATTTCAAAGTATTGTTCATATCACTGAAGCCATACGGGTTACTAAAAGAAACTTAAATGGCAATCTGTTCAGCACAAACAAATCTTTACAGTATTAGTGTTCTTTAGATTCTAGACCTTAAATTGGATTTTATAAGTCATAATGAACACAGTAAATATTACTTGTGTAACACTTTGTAAACAACTTACAAAATCTCAGTAACCACTCAAGCTACAAACATACTGTCAAAAGCATTTTGTTCATCCATCTCTGAGCTTTCATATGGGGCTATGCAATAAAGTCTGAGTTACTTGGTTGTTGAATTATTTAGAAAAATGTGAACATTGTGACATAAATAAACAGTATGTGAACAACACTAAATACATCTTAAGCAGCACTCGACAAAGGTCAAATATTAACACAGTTGTCTTGTACATCATGCAATCTTTAAGATGTACTCTTTCAATATCTTATATGTAGTATGGTTTTGAAATTATTAATGCAGATATGAACAGGCCATATTAGATGCCTGGAGGCTTCAGTAGGATGTAACTGCAGAAGCATCCGAATATGTTACTAGGCTATAATGAATTAAAATAATAAGGAACTTAATAAAGGAGAAGGACAAATGCCTAAAGACAGAAGAGGGGGCCCTCATCTCAAACATTCACATTCTTACATACTGTAAAAGCGTATTTTTGAATCTGATATTTCTCAGATTAGGTGAGTGGGTATGTAACATTTCAAACAGCAAAGTCTACAATTAATAGAAAGTGCTCTTTACCTAGACTTATAGAAATTACTAGGCAGTCAGTCCATGGATCCAAATCACATTGCCTAAACATCTTTCCAAATTTGTTAATGGAGATTCAGACCTGGGAAAAATCTTCTGGCACCATCCAAATGTCATGGTTTGTCTTAAAGCAGCTGAGTTGTTTACTGGAAGAGTAGTTCAGAGATGAGGCAAGTGCTGAGTAATAGATTCGTCCCTGCTACAGGTCTTGCTTATTTGTTAATGGAATCTGGAATCGCTTGTATGAGTGTTTATGAAGTCATCTGCCTTGTGACTGTGTAGAATATGAAGGATGATTGGGTTCTTAATAGCATGGAATACTGGACAGACATAAATCACTGTGACGGAGTCTATAAGAGACAGAACCCAGGTGTATCACTTCAAGCACTTCAAACTTGTCTTGGTAGCTGAGGGTTTAGTCCAGTAACCTTTTTAGTTAGGAACCTCTGTGAGCTTTACAGTTGCATTATGTATTTGGATAGAGATATACTAAAGGGGGCCACAAAGAAATTCTAGCTTCTTGATCTCTATGATATATTTTTAGTTATTAACTGAATATATATAAGAGTTACCTGCAATGGTAGGGCTAGCCAACTTGGCTCTAAATGATTGTCACTGTTGAAGTGACACCTTGACCCCATGTGCAAAAATGGAAAAACGGGGTTGTGGATGGATACAAGATTACCTGACTACTGCTGCTGCATAGTAGTCAAAGGAAAGGAAGATGTCCACAAGATGTTTGATGACTTTATCCATCTGTTGTGGGCTACTATCAGTACAGTAATCTTCTGTCAATATATTTCCTTGTATTATGTTTAAGCCAATATCTAATATACCATTGAACTGTATTGTTTATCCCATCTTGTAGTAATGCTTAGTGGTAGACAATATATATATATATATATATATATATATATATATATATATATATATATATATATATATATATATCAGGCACAATTCCAAAAGGCTTGATATCAGTGCAAGTGACCACTTACACTGAGAGCAGGCTGAGAGCAGGAGTTTTGAAATTAGAATCTAGTCTGTGTAGCAAGCGTATTTATAGTTAGACCTCAGACCAAAGTAAGTCACTTATACTGAGAGCAGGTCTTTCGGAATCAAGGCAGACTTACACTGAGATGTTCTGCCTGAATGGCTGGATATTAAAGCTTATATGACACTTATCAAAAAGGGTGTAGGTTTTATTAAATTTAACTGAAATAAAGACTTTTATTCTGTTATACTCCATTATAAAGACACCATAAAACTCAAAAAACAAATTTGAAAAAAATCAATCAATTATACAGAACTGGTCCATGTCTACCAAAACATGTGTTGTTTCCATAGCACATGTAGTATCAGTTTATCCCATTGTTTTAACTTTGTATTTGTCTCCTTTTTTTTACATTATATGTTATGAAACATTCAGATTTGACAACTCAAGTATACCCGATTCTTTCTTTAAAAAAAAAAAAAAACTTCAGGTAGGGACTCCACCAAATTTTGTTGTACCATTATTAATGCACTAACATTACAGTCTAATTTCTATTTGCATATTTTTTTTTTCAAATTCTGTCATTTCCCATTAAACTCTGAACAGAAGAAGCATTAGTAGTCTCCTTTCTGCATTCCGGAATAACTCTCTTAAATTTATAAATCAGTATCTGTTCTAAACCTACTTCTTCTAACTATAGTAACTTTCTGCAGAGACAGATGACATATGCATAAATATGTGTGAAAAAAAATTCCAGGGGCCAATAGAGTTCCAAACGCAAAGAAAATCACAACCAGAAAAGAAAACAGCAGGAACTCAACCGTCCAACATTTTATTAGTGAATTCAAATTGCAAAAAGCAAAGCTTTTGAGTCACACAAACTCTTTCAATGCCATAAAATCATTCACTTCGTTACATCCTTTGTATTGCAAGCCAGCATTTAAATTTGTCACCTGACTAACAATCAATTAATTAAAATTAAATACATTAAATTCCAGCCCTAAAAATCGACATATATAAACTTATATATAAAAAAATAAAATTAATAAAATCAGTAAAATACACGAGACTTTAAGCAAATTCTCTCTTCATGTTTAATAGGTTCATAGGTTCATATATACGTATGTTTTATACTGTTTCTTAAATTTAATCCTGGAGACCTGTCAGCCCTAAAATAACTTATCCAATTGTACTCAGCAATTCTCTTCATGTTTAATATATGTATGTTTTACACTGTTTCTTAAATTTAATCCTGGAGACCTGTCAGCCCTAAAATAACTTATCCAACTGTACTCAGCAATTTCAGTTTTAGTAACAATATCACCTCCCCTTATCCCATTATTCACTTTTTGTATCACTCTAAATCTAAAACTATGACTATCACCACATAGCAAAATATGCTTGCACAATGCATTTGTTTCTGCCTTCTTTCTTATCTCTGAAAGATGTGGACTTATTCTATCCTTTCATTTTTTATCTGTTTTGCCAATATAAAAATTGTCACAGGGAATACAGGTAGCAATATACACTATATCTTCAGTGGTGCATGTAGCAAATGTAGTAAAAAAAGAATGTTTTACCAGTAATGAGATGTATAGATGAGGTCTCAGTATTTATGTATTTACAAAAAAAAAAAAAACAATTAAAACACGGGACAGTACAATTAGTATTAAATTTTCTACCACTTGCTCTGTTATGTGCTAGATCTTTATAGCACAACATTTGTTTCAAATTTTTACATTTCTTAAAGGTAAGAAGTGTTTTTTTCCCACTATTTGTCCTACTTCAGAATTAGACACAAGTACACACCAGTTTTTTGTAATTATAGACTTAACCATTGAAGTATGTCTATTATATTTTATAATGTACCTAACCGAACTAACACTCTCCTTAGATCTAGTTATAGTATTACCTGAAAAATTTTACGCTCTTTTATGATATATTTTTTTATGATGTTGTACTAAATGATGTGGATAGCCTCTAGATTCAAAGTCTTCAGATATACTATTTAATTCTGATAAAAAGAATTCATCTTTGGTATTAAGTCTACTAGCTCTAAGAAGCTGGTTCTTGACCACGCTTCGAAACACATGTCTAGTATGCGTGCTAGTATAGTGTAAAAATCTAGACGTGTGAACATTTTTCCTATGAATACCTGTATCTATCCTGTCACCATCCTTTGTCAATATAATATCAAGAAAATCTATCTGAGTATCTGAAGATTTCACATCAAAGTTCAAAAAATGTGTGGTATTTTGCAGCCTTTCAAAAAAATCATTCAATTCACATTCATTACCTAACCAAATAAGGACGATATCAGCAAAACATTTATAGTATACCAAACAAGGCTCCTTGAATGTTCCCAATGTACAATCATCATATACATGATACCTCCCCCCACCTGGCCAGGGCAAGGTTAGCATATATGTTAGCTACAGGGGTGCCCATGGTCACCTCTAGCTGCTGGAGATATATCTGACCATCAAACAGAAATACATTATTCTCCAGTACTATTTCAAACATTGAACACATTGCTGATTTGTTGATTTGTGGAAGTGCAATATTCCTGTCAGGGCAGGGACAGAGACTGGCCTGTAGGCCAGGCACAAGTCACCTTATCCTGTATGATACAGGTTATAGTGACAGGGCTTTCAGTCTATCCACATACGTAATGGCATGGTTTGTAGGCCCTGTATTTTCTTGGTGAGAAACCCCTGTGGTCCCTCCAGGTGCTGCAGGTGTCTGGTGAGGTACATGCAAAAGGAAGCATTATACTCTATTAGTATCAAGAAAATCTATCTGAGTATCTGAAGATTTCACATCAAAGTTCAAAAAATGTGTGGTATTTTGCAGCCTTTCAAAAAAATCATTCAATTCACATTCATTACCTAACCAAATAAGGACGATATCAGCAAAACATTTATAGTATACCAAACAAGGCTCCTTGAATGTTCCCAATGTACAATCATCATATACATGATACCTCCCCCCACCTGGCCAGGGCAAGGTTAGCATATATGTTAGCTACAGGGGTGCCCATGGTCACCCCTAGCTGCTGGAGATATATCTGACCATCAAACAGAAATACATTATTCTCCAGTACTATTTCAAACATTGAACACATTGCTGATTTGTTGATTTGTGGAAGTGCAATATTCCTGTCAGGGCAGGGTCAGAGACTGGCCTGTAGGCCAGGCACAAGTCACCTTATCCTGTATGATACAGGTTATAGTGACAGGGCTTTCAGTCTATCCACATACGTAATGGCATGGTTTGTAGGCCCTGTATTTTCTTGGTGAGAAACCCCTGTGGTCTCTCCAGGTGCTGCAGGTGTCTGGTGAAGTACATGCAAAAGGAAGCATTATACTCTATTAATGTTGTGATGAGGGCCGAGTACAGTGCTGTTATAACATCCTCAGATTTGGATACAATGGCCTGATTTATGAGGTGGACGATGTAGCCTATCCATACCACTGTGGAAACTTGAGCATGGGGGGGTGTTGTCAATGCTGTAATTAGCAGGGCATTCTCTTTGCAGAAGGCAAGAAATAATGACACATTTTTGCATTTATTTGGCGACCATGTGGTTTTGGCACCAAGCATTTGTCTGTGTTAGCCCCTCCTGTGATATGTTGACATCATTGGTGGACTCAATGATTGCACCCAGTATGCAATAATCAGTAAACTTGGTAAGACAATAGCTGTGTACTTTAGCCTGGACTGTTGAAAAATAGATTTCAAACTGTAAAGGGCACAGCACAGATCCCTGGGGTACTCCAGTGATGACAGCTCTACTGGTAGAGGTTGATTCAACAACTTTCACAGTATGTGTTCTGTCAGTGAGCCAACTGGTTAACCATCTAGTGACATATGGTTTAATCCCCAGCTGGGGGAGTTTCCTCAATGATACCTAAGTGGGGCATTGTATCCAAACCCTAGACCAGATCAAGATAGGTAGTATGCACTGTCTTATCTTCATCCAGGCCTATCACACAGAATCAATGGACTGTGACAACATCACAGATCACCTATAGTGTGACTCAGAACATACACTCACCTGACACAGTTGGATACACAATTCAACACACCCTCCATATGGCATATGTTACCATAGAAGGGTTTACATCAACATGCATCCATCTGAGTTGGGGAGGACAGCATTTGATGCATGCATGCATAGACACAACCTGACTCTCCTCATCCGTGAGGTAGACATAGACCATTTTTAAATGGACACTGGTAATATCCCAGCTGTGTGCAACAGACATGTGTGAGTTATTAATGCTACATCCATGTCAGTTATGTTTGTTAGATGTCCTCAAAGAGGTCTTTAAAGGCATGCACGATGACAACACTATCATCCATGGAACTTGACCAGGCCACGGCATTTGAGACAAATCCACACTGAGGTATTCACTCAACACTGTCATATATGGCCATAAACACCTATATCACCAAGTGGGTGGACCAGTGGATCACATACTTAGTATCTAAATATGTTGAAATGTGTGAAGTAACCTATATCTCAAGTCCAGTGATCATATCCGTACATAAGGGCTATCTGCTAGGCCCTTTCCTGTCCATTATTTAAGTCACAGACATCAAAAAATGACATACACATCCTGTGTCTAAACAGCTAGAGACTACAAATTGTGGGCAATCATTTACTCCAACTGTGATATTAGTGTAATACAGAGAGTATCGCGCATACCAAAGATTGCTGCCACAGTCATGACAACACAACAGATGAAACAAAAGCATGCAGTTATTTGTTACATTATGAAAACAAATGCACAACCCAATGATAATGTCGACATCACATCCTATAAGCAGACCAAGTGGTATGGGATCTGTGTCCTATGGTAGATGGTATGTGGGATGTCCACCAGCATGTGGCTGATTACTCCCTTGTATGTAACACAACTACTGAGTATGTGCAGGGCATCCGCAACTAATGCCATAATACCTACTGTACATAGGTCACAGCCTTCATCACACCAATAACTGAGTACAATGCACCCGTCTTCATGTACCTCCCTACACATCTTCCAGTGATGTGTAACTGATGTGTACCACCCAGTATTGCGCTAGTTACTTATAAAAGTAATGCCATAATACCTACTGTACATAGGTCACAGCCTTCATCACACCAATAACTGAGTACAATGCACCCTTCTTCATGTACCTCCCTACACATCTTCCAGTGATGTGTAACTGATGTGTACCACCCAGTATTGTGCTAGTTACTTATAAAAGTAATAAGTCACTATTACTAGTTACTTTTCAGTAAAATAGTCAACTCCTCCCTGGTTAGATCTGACCACAAACTAATCACCTTGGATATCCACAACCCTCTCAATGCCCCCCCCCCCCCCGCAAAGGAAACCACCATGAAAAACTTCTCCAAAGCTAACTTTGGGCTCCTAAACACAGAGGTGGCTAACTTCACGGCACCCATGCAAATGGAGAATAGTTGCGTGACTGCTGATATCATACACCAATGCACTGTACAAACACGTACACAAATGCATGGATCTCGCCATACCCAATAGAACCAAGATACCCTCCTCCAAAAAAAGGAAGTCAATCTAGTGGTCCCCCTGCCATAAACAAACTCTACAACAGAAGGAGGAAACTGATGCAGAATAAGGTAAAGTTCCAAGACTGGAAAAACTCCCTTATCAGCCTCAACAAAAAGTTGAGATCCCTCATCACATCCTCCAAAGCTAGCTATGAAAAAAGAATTGTAGCAGATAGTAAAGACAACCACAGGGCCTTCTATAGTTATGTAAGGAATCTCTACTGCAATACCCAGATTTGCTTTGAGCTACTGCACAATGGTACCTCCCATACCCATCCAACAGATATTGCCAATATAGTGGCCGACAGATTCAGTGCCAACTTTAACCCCCCCCCTCCCCAAGAAAAATCACGATACCAGTAGATTGCCAGGTACCCATTATTACTGCTGCACAAGTTAAAACAGCACTGTCCAAGGCCAAGAATACAGCTTTTTACCCCTGGCTGTACTCTACATGAACTACAGAGTGAACTGGCACCTCACCTGTGTGGCCTGTTCAATCACAGCCTCACCTCCGGCTTTCTCCCTACTGAATAGTGCACTGCTACATTCATCCCTCTCCACAAAGGAGGAGTGACTACACACCCTGGGAGCTATCGCCCCATTAGCCTAACGAGTCTGATATGCAAAGCTATGGAACACATCATCATGGACCTAATAAACACGGATATAGGGAATCCCCAAACTCTGGATCCCACACAGTTTGGTTTTGTGAAGGGCAGATCATGCTTGCTCAACTTGGTTGACTTCTTTGAGTCAGTCACCAGAGCTGTGGATGAAGGCAAGGTGGTTCATACAGCCTACCTTGATCTGGCCAAGGCCTTTGATACCATTCCCCACTCAGGAATCATAGAAAAACTCACTAAGCTAGGCATCAACCCCTATATCACTAGGTGGGTTGCAAACTGGCTCACAGATAGAACCCACAGTGTGAAAGTAGTTGATGCCAAGTCAGACTACTGACCAGTCACAAGTGGAGTCCCACAGGGTTCGGTCCTGGGTCCTCTCCTATTTGATATCTACTTCTCTGAAGTCCAGGCCAACACGAAGGGTCTCTGGCTGACAAAGTTTGCAGACGATTGCAGGTTGGGAGCTATTAACTCTCCAAGTGATGTTGACATCCTAGAGAAAGGCCTCACTGAGACCAACAATTGATGTCAGAACCATGGCCTTAAGCTCAATGCCAAAAAATGTGTCATCATCCCCTTTGGGAAAAACCCAGTTCCCATGAATTACCACATTGATGGTAGTCCACTGAACACAGAAGGAGTTATAAGAGATCTGGGAAAAAGGTTGGCAGCAACCTCTCTTTTGACCACCACATTGCCAGTGTGGTCAGAAAGTCCTTCTATGTGGCACATCTCATTACTAAGGGTTTTACATCCAGGAAGAAAGAGGTCATTGTCTCCCTCTACTCTTCCCTCGTTAGGCCAATCATCGAGTACAATGTTCCATTTGGCATGCACCTCACTAGACACCTGCAACAACTGGAGAGGCTGCAAAAAAACCTCACAAAAGAGGATCCTAGGCCTTAAACACTTGTCCTATATGGACAGACTCAAAACACTCCAACTCTTCTCTGTCTCATATCGCCTACTTGAGGTGATCTCTGCTTGACTTACAAAGCCATGTCTGACCCAGCTCTGTTAGAAATGCTACATCTAAAGAAATCCCAATCCCTCCGCACCACATGCTCCAGAGACCTCAACCTCATTACCAAAATCAACAAAACGTGCTGAAGGGACAGGTTCATAACCCAGAGACTACCCATGCTATGGAATAGACTTCCCATAAATGTCAAGCAGAGCACTTCACTGTCCCTCTTAAAGAGAAATCTTGATGAGTGGATGGGAAATAGAAAATTCACCCTGGGGATCACTCCAGTGGCTCTGCTCAACAGAAGCACTGGGAACTAAGGTCGGGTGGCACGATGCCAGGGTAATCCCATGGGCTAGGCTTGTAAAGGCTCCAGGGCCATTAGCCTAGTACACACCTAAGAACCTATGAACCTATATATTACTATTACTTATTACTTTTCTAAAAAAGTAATATATTACTATTACTAGTTACTAAATAAAGTAACGTATTACTGTTGAGTTACTTTTACATAAGTATAGTTTATCAATTGCCATATTGCATGTCACATTACATTCCACCAATATCACTCAATAAACACAATCTCTACAGAAGTAAAAGTTATCCAAATAATTCCACACAAGCATGCAAAATCTGAAGGTAATGCTACTCAATGCTAGAAGTCTAAACCTCAAAATGCACTCTCTCTCTCTCTCGAGGCACTCCTAAAAATGGAGAATGTCGATATCTGTGCAGTATCTGAGACCTAGTTTAAGGCTCCAAAGAGCACCCCTGCAATACCAGGCTACAACTCTTACCACACTTTTCGGCCACCAAACCAGAATCGAAACACTAAAGGTGGAGGAGTGTCCATATTCACCAAGGATATTCACAACACCAAGCTAGTTGCCCAACACAATGCATCTGAAATTCTCCAGCTGCAACTAACACTAGGTAAGACTGCAATCCAAACCGTAGCTTGCTACAGATCCCCCCACCATGCCCCAAGATTCTCACTACACCTTTCTAAACATACTGAAAAATATTAAGATACAACCAAACACCCTAATACAGGGTGATTTCAACTACCCTGTCATTAACTGGGAAAACTACTTGTGTACCAACACTTTTGCCCAACGTTTCTTGGAATTCATAAATTCCAACACCCTAGATCAACTAATCCTTAGTCCCACCAGGGGCTCCAATATCCTAAACCTGATCATTACCAACATGGGAAATCAATGCTCCACACCTATGGTCATCCCCTCGTAGGTCAGGTCTGACCATAAGTTAATCACCCTTGACATCCACATCCCACCCCCACCCTCCAGTAAGGAAACCTCTGTAAAAAACTTCTCCAAAGCCAACTTCATGCTACTCAATAGAACCAAATGCTCTCCTCCAAAAAAGGCAGCAATCTGGTGATCCCTTGCCATAAACAAACTTTACAACAAAAGGAAGAAACTGTTGCAGAAAAGAGGAAAATCCCAGGATGCAAAAAACTCCCTTACCAGCCTCAGTAAGAAGCTAAGATCCCTCATAAAATCCTCCAAAGCTAGTTACAAAAATAAAATTGCTAAAGATTCCAAAGACAACCACAAGGCATTCTATGGCTATGCCAAGAATCTAAATGGCAATGCTCAGATATGCTCTGAGCTGCAACAGAATGGCATTAAATATACGGATCCCAAAGATATTGCCAATATCCTGGCAGAGCGATTCAGTGCAAACTTCACTCCCCTCTCACCCCCTAAAGGGCCCATCTCAATAACGAAAGATTGCAAAATTTTGGTAATAAAAACCACAGAGGTAAAAAACGCAATCTCCAAAGCTAAGAATACAGCATCCATGGGACCAGATGAAATCCCAGGCTGTGTACTACATGAACTACAAAATGAACTGGCATCACACCTAAGTGTCATGTTTAATCATAGCCTCACCTCAGGCTTCGTGCCCACTGAGTGGCACACAGCTACAGTTATCCCACTCCACAAAGGGGGGATCCACATTGGATCCTGGGAACTAACTTCCCATCAGTCTGGTGAGCCTGATTTGCAAGGCCATGGAATGTATTATCACGGAACTTATAAACAAAGACATTGGCTTTCTTCAAATACTGGACCCCATGCAGTTTGGATTCGTGAAGGGCTGATCTTGTCTCCTGAACCTGATTGACTTCTTCGAATCAGTCTCCAGAGCTGTGGACAAGGGTAAGGTGGTCCACACAGCCTATCTGGACCTCACCAAGGCTGTCAACACCATCTCCCACTCTGGAATAATAGATAAACTTACTAAGCTGGGCATTAATCCCTACGTCACTCGATGTGTTGCCATCTGGCTTACTGACAGAACCCAGACTGTAAAAGTAGCCGACTCCAAATCCAGCTCCAGACAGATGACAAGTGGAGTACCTCAGGGTTCAGTCCTGGGACCACTCTTGCTTGGCATCTACTTCTTTGAAGTACAGGCCAAGACTAAGGGACTCTGGCTAACAAAGTTTGCAGATGACTGCAAACTGGGAGCCATTACTGAATCCCCAAATGATGTGTATATTCTACAAATGGGCCTTACAGAAACAGATGCTTGGTGCCAGAGCCATGGGCTCAAGCTCAATGCCAAGAAATGTATAGTTATCCCCTTTGGGAAAAAACATGTACCCATGAATTACCACATAGGTGGCAGTACACTAAACACTGAAAGTGTGATAAGAGACTTAGGGACACAGGTGGACAGTGGTCTCACCTTCGATAACCACATCGCCACAACAGTTAAGAAATCCTTCTATGTGGCACACCTCATCACTAAGGGCTTTTCATCCAGAAAAAAGGAGGTCATTATCCCACTGTACTCATCCCTCATTAGACCCATTATAGAATACAATGGACCATTTGGTATGTACCTCTCAAGACATCTGCAACAACTGGAAAGGCTGCAGAAATACCTCACTAAAAGAATCACAGACCTAAAGCAGATGCCCTATGCTGACCGTCTAAAAAAACTCCACCTATACTCTGTCGCATATCACTCAGAGGCAATCTCTGCTTAACATACAAGGGCATGTTAAACCCAGAGCTGTTGGACATGGGACACTTAAAGAAATCCCAATTCCTCAGAGACACACACTCCAGGGATTTAAACCTTGTCATCACAATGAACAAAACATGCTGGAGGGATAGGTTCCTGACCGACAGACTCCCCAGATTCTGGAATAGATTGCCAATACATGTCAAGCAGAGCACCTCTTTGGCCCTCTTCAAAAGGAACCTTGATGACTCGATGGGAGATAGGAAATTCACCCCGGGGATCATGTCAGTCGCCCTGCTAGACAGGGGACCAGGGAAGTAAATACTGTGGGAAGAAATAGCCAGGGAATTGTTATGGCTACGTTTGTAAAGGCCCTAGGGCTGATAGCCTAGTACCAACCTATGAACCTATGAGATCTGTAACTAATAAAGAGGTTGCTACTCACAAAGCCACTTTATATTTCAAAGTTTCATCTACAAAATTCAGTGCCTCCTACCCTTGAAGAATTAATTGCCTATGTTACATAAAAAAATGGTAGACTGGTAATACTGCAATAGGGAATGACTGATAAACTGACAACAAGTTTATCATTGCTAGGCATCTCACTCAGGAGTGTAGAACCCCTATCCCCCCTTAAAATGCACCAAATAATCAGCAATCAAAAGGGCACTGCAATATTGGCACTCCATCAGCATGGTGTGGGAGTAGAATCCACAGCTTTCTGCACCAAAGGCAATTATGCTGTCAAATTCTACAACATGAACAGTGACTGCTATTTGATAAACAAAACAGTTAGCTGCACATTGAAAACAGACAGCATAAGCAACAGTAAACTTATAAACTGACAATTTCATGAATTTCATAATCCCTTGAAAATCCACTGAAACTCATAATTCCCTGTAAATGTACTAAAACAAAAACTTACAGTTGCAACAGTAGTCTGGTAGTCGGTGTACAGGATTCAGGCTCTTGTCTCCACTCTCCAGTGAAGCTCACAATTACTTCAGCAGTCTGTCAATCGGTGTACAGGATTCAGGCTCTTGTCACCTGTAACCAAATTACAGGGTCAGGCTTGATCAAGTTAATTGACAGATTTGCCCTCCCCCTAACTAGGGCATTAGATACCATAGCTCCATGCCTCTCAACCTCTTAGTATAGGAAATCTAAACAAAGCATAAAATAATGGGGGATAAAGGCCCCAAAATAGGGACAGATTTTAAATATTGCTAGTATAGACTTAGAAAGTTGCTAAAATGACGGGGGCGTGGCCAAGGATGAACACAGGATAGCAGCAGATTTCTTCAGCTCCACCAATTTCATTACATTGACAGGAATTAATTACTTAAAAATTAATTTTTGAAGTAATTTTCTTTCTAAATATGCTTGTTTTATATAGTTCTTGAACTATATCTAAAAAAGAAAGGAAATCTTAATAATATTCCTGTCAGAAATTACTTTGGAAATTTTCCTGTCAGTTTATCAGTCTGAAATGAGTTCCAGTAAGACAAATTCTCAAGACTCCAGCATCAAGAAAGAACTTCAGTCTCTGATAATTATAGTCCAGCAACTTACTGCTAAGATGGATGAAATGGATACTAAAATAGACATTTTCATAGAAAAAACTACAAAACAAATAGACTTGTTACATATGGACCTGCAACAACAGAAGATCCAGATGACAGGCATAGAAGAAGCTGTGAATGACATGGAAAATAGAATACAAGAAGAGGAAATCAACATTGAGTTTCTGCTGAAACAAAATACACATTTACAAACAAAGCTGGATGACCTGGAAAATAGATCTAGGCGCAATAACATTAGGATTTTTGGACTGCCAGAAAATATTGAAGGTAACAATATTACTTCTTTTTAACAACATGGCTCCTAAAACTTTAGATTTACCAGAAGCATTCTCTTTTGGTATCGAAAGAGCACATAGATCTATAGCTAATACTAACTCTAACAAAAACTATCCTAGATCAGTTATAGTTAGATTTCTATCATCTTTTGATAAAGAGATGGTTCTTAAATCTGCTTGGGCTAAAGCTCCTGTTAAGATTAATGAAACAACTGTGTGTTTTGACAATGACTATTCTTCCATGGTATTAGCTAAAAGAAAAGTTTTTCTGCCACTAATAAGGGAGCTTTAAAAAGCACAGTTTAAAACATACCTTCTGTTTCCTGCCAAGCTTAAAATCTTCCTTCCTGATGGTCCTAAAATTTTCGATGACTTAGACTCTGCTTTACTGTTTATCAAAAAAGATAAGATTTTGGAAAAATAGAAGAAATGGAATGGGCTAGTCCTTCGTTAAAGAGACTGGCAACTGAAACTTCGTGGAAGACTTCAGAGAAGAAGAAGAGACTAAAAACAAATGATTTGTACTATGTTTTTTTTCTCTCTCATCATTTTATTTTATTATTAATCTTTTTAAATATAGTTCCTGCATTTCCAAGAAGCAACAAATA